>NW_008360326.1:9450979-9457538 GCF_000622305.1 Nannospalax galili | reverse complement strand
TGAAGCCAATCTTTATATGTCCTCCAGCTATGCCTAAAGGGAAAAAAAATTTTTTTAATGAAAGCAGTCCAATTTTTCCTAATGGTTGTTCTCAAATTTCTTGCTCCACAGCCTATCATGTTTTTCCATGTTAAAAAAAAAATCAGACTTTGAAAACTAAAATATTCTTAGATGTCAAATTTTTCTTCCACTGTGACATTTTGATTAAAAATTTAAGGGTCTAAAAGCATGAGGGTTACATTTCCTTCAGAGAACTATGCATTTTAAAAAAAAATCCTGAAAAATGCTTAGAATGCATTTATAGGAGGAAAGTGTTCCCAAACTTACATCCTAAATACTTTCCCTGTCTGTACTGTCTGTTACCATGGAGCTGAGAGAGACTCAGTAGATAAGGCAGGGGATGGACCTGACACAGTGAAATCCAATCAAAGAGGGGAAAAAATCTATTTTTCGATGAAAGGCTGAAATTCAACTGAATTTCTTCAACAGTGAGTGTCTTGGCAAATAAAATCAGTGTGTTGTGGCCTTTTTTTTCTTTTTTATAATTAAAAAAAGTTTCAAGCGTTGTGAAGGTGTGCTCCCACCCTCCTAGTTGCTTCCTCTGAGTCATTTGAAACACTGCGACAAGATGTGACTGGTACGCAGAGAAGGTTGAAAATGACTGTTTATGGAATAAATGAATTAAAATAACCTCATTTCCTTCTTCTCCAGTAGCATTCCAACTATTATTCTGAGATGCATCAGCTACCAAATTCCCCTGCCTGGGGATCTCTAAGGCTTCTTCTGAACAGCGGTAAGTCCTTACCTCAGAAACTCCCCTTTCTTCCTGCCCCTTGACCCCTCAGAAACCTGCTGGCTGCTCTTGACCATGGTGTTTATCCCACAACAGGAATTCCATCCCAGAAAACCTCAGCCTTAATCCTCAATTTTGCTTTGTTTCCAATGTCAATGAAAAACAAAACAAAACAAAACAAAACTCAAGCAGAGCCAAATATGAGTGACCATGGCCCAGGAACACAGATTTAGGTTACCCCACATTCAGAGTTCCAATGTGGTGACAGCTTGATGAAATTTATATAGTAATAAAACAAAGAAAGTCATAAATCAAAGCACTTTTTAAATATTTTGGCAGAGACATGAGGTAGGAAAGTTAAAACAAAGACCTCAGATGTTACCTGAAGACACTCTATTTTGATTGGTGGAAGCTAGTGGTCTATTAATGCATTTCAAAAGATTTTGCTTGTTAATCACAAGGATGTTAGGTCTGACCCAGAGGTGGGAAAGGAATTAAGGGAACTAAAGGCAGATAAATTGGAATTTGTCTCTGGACCTGCAACATTCAAATCTGTCCACAGTCACTGAAGCTCTAATCAGTCAATCAGCCTTGCAGAAGGTGTGATGGAAGGTACGGTTCTCTTCCAGAACTTTCCTTCATACCAGTTTGTTGTAGGGAAGAACTGAGGTGTCCGTTCAGGGAGCTCACAGGACAGTATAAATCATTTGCTTGGTGGTTTAGGATTTTCTAATGCTTCACAGCATTCCTGACTGGTTTGCAAACTCATGAAGAAATGTGAGGTATAGATAAATCACATAGGAAAGCTCTCAACTTTGAGGTGAAAATAAATTATATAATCTTACTATGGTCTTGTGGGAAATGAAGGAAAACCGCAATGCAAGGTGAGGAAAACACAACGAATCATGTCCTTGCATCAGATATGCAGAGTTTAGGTTCATCCTAACAATGCCCCTTATTAGTAGTATTTTTGTGTGTGTGAGATGAACAGTACCATTCTAAGGATGGGCAAAACTGTACATATAAAAAGACTAGAGGAGCTGGAAAGATAACAGTCAATATACGCTTAGTGCTTGCCACAAAGCATAATCCGCAGAACTCAAGTAAAGCCTGGTGACACAAGCTTACAATCCCTGTACTGGGTGAATGGAGGCAGACAGATCCCCGGGAGCTCTCCAGCCAGTAGCATAGCCTAATCAGTGAGCTCTAGGTTCCAATGAAATAGCCTTTCTCAAAAAGAAAAAGACAAAATAGACAATTCCTGAGGAATAACGCCTGAGCGTTGACCCAACACGCACACATACACACATAAATATGCATATGCGTATGTACACATACACAAACATGCATAGATACCTGTACACACACACACACACACACACACACACACACAAAGGACTAGAGCAGAGTGTGGTGACAGCATTCAGAAGATCAGGACTTCAAGGTCAAAGCCAGCCTGGACTACATGAGAGCCTGTCTCAAAAGCAAACAGACAAGAAAAGGACAGTATTCACATAAATGGGTATTCAATAAATGTCCATTGACCACACATATAATTTAACAAGCAAAATGAATGACCATTGAAATTATAGACGCCATCTGCTTATGGAATCTCTGGCTGTGTTTGGGGACTCTGTCTCAAAAGGCAATTTTGTTTGTTCAGTATTCTGTTCTTCTTGCAGCTGCAGTCAGGATTTGCAGTCAGTCTAGCTGATTTGCAGCCGGGAGGACAGCACAGCAGCACAGTATGGATTGTTTATAAAGCAATAAGCAACCAACATCCACAGAAATTACAAATCTATTTTATAGCAGAGTCCAGAATAAACACACTCCATTTATGAGTTAGGGAGAGAGAGAGAGAGAGAGAGAGAGAGAGAGAGAGAGAGAGAGAGAGAGAGAATCCCCCTACCCTGCTTCTGTCTACGTCTCACACTCTGCAGCCTAGCTAGGCAAAGGAAGGCCATGACCAAAGTGCTCCAAAGAACCACAGAAGTTTATTCTCAAATTTCAAATGTGAAAGCACCCAGGAATTGGAATTTTAAGAACAACTAAAGGGCCTTCAAGGATAGTGTTGTCTTGGACTCTTATTTAAAAGCCTAAATCCTGAAGCAAAATCAGACCTTTAGTCTGCTGAAAATTTGGATTCCAGAAGCAAAATACCAATATCTGTAATTCGCATGGCAGTTCTAATTTTTTCCACAATTTTGTCTTTGTTTTAAAAGTATCACTTGGAGAGCCACAGGCCTCTCTCCCACCCACAGGCCTCTCTCCTGGGTAAGTCGATTGCACCCTCCTAGCCTTGACACCCCCAGCCTCATTCACCCTCACATCTCCCCCACCCAACCGTCTCTCCTCCTACCCTGGGTCCTGCCCATTCCTTGTCTTGGTGCCCCAGACATCTGGGGAACCACCACTGCTTCCTGATCCTTTGCATCCAGAACAACCCAGTTCCTTCTTCGGTCCCCAGGAGCACTCTGGGCCTGGCCCTGCTGTCACCTCCCTCTACTTCCCTGGGCCTGCACAAGCCGCCAGCATCTTTCTTGGACACCAGGGCTGACCTTTCCTCTTCCTGATCCTTTGCATCCAGACCAACCCAGCTCCTGGGTGCAGTCTCCAGGAGCCCTTGGGGCCGCTTTCCGTCCCGTCCCATTCTTCCTTTGCATCTCTGGGTGGCACGGCCACCAGCTGCACTAAACCAGGAACTTTCCTGGGCCCCGCTCCCAGGCCAGTCTAACCCCCAAATTCCTGAGGCCAAAATCTTTCCTGGAGGGATCCAGACCTTAGGGGAAAGTCTGAGAGCATCTGATCCTCATTTGACTTGGACCTCTCGAAGACAAAAGCAACCCCACCACTCCAAAATAAAATCAAAAAAGAGAACCAGAAGCTTAGAGGAACCAGCTTTTCACGTCCAAAAAGTAAACCACAAAGGCACATAAAGTTTACAAAAAGAAGCAGACCTAAACTTCAAGGCTTGAGTGTCACACAAGAATCAGAAACTACAAAATAATTCACATGTCAAAATCACAGAGAAAAAATAGTAACATTAAAAACTAAAATAACATATCCCCACCAAATACCAGTAATCCTCTAGAGGAGCACAATGAGAACCCCCTAGAGACAATGCAGGACAAGTAACTCAAAAGAACAATGATGAATATGATAAAAGAATGCAGTGAATTTAAAGAACACACAAACAAGGTAATCATAGAGCTGAAGGAAGATAGGGATAAACTTCTGAATGAATTCAGAAAAGAGCTAGAAATATTGAAGAATACTCAGGCTGAAATAAAGAACGAAGTGAAACACTCCATAAGCCAATTAGAAACGACAGGAGAAAGCCTCACCAATAGGATGAACGAAACGGGAAACAGAGAATCAAGACTGGAAGATAAAGTGGATGGACTGGACCACTCAAGCAAAGATTATGAAAAATTTAAGAAATCACAAGAATGGAATATGCAGGAATTGAGTGATACCATAAAAAGACCAAACTTGCGAATCATAGGCATATAAGAAGGAGAAGAATCCCAAGACAATGGCATGCACCAGATCTTCAACAGAACTGTGGAAGAAAATTCCCCAAAATTAAAGAAAGACATGCCCATACAAATATAAGAAGCAAATAGAAGACCAAACAGACAGGACAAGAAAAGAAACTCTCCATGGCACTTCATAGTAAAAACTAAATGTACAAAACAAAGAGACAATACTGAAAACTATAAAAGAGAAACAACAAGTCCCATATAAAGGAAAACCCATCAGGATTACAGCTGACTTTTCAGTGCAAACTATGAAAGCCAGAAGAGCCTGGACCAAAGTATTCCCAGTTTTAAAGGACCACAGATGCCAACCCAGATTACTATACCCAGCCAAAATGTCTACTATAGTCAAAGGGGAAAGAAAAATCTTCCACGACATAAATAGGCTGAAGGAATTCATGTCCGCAAAACCACTCCCATCAGAGAGTTCCGGAAGCAATACAAAGAGTTGACTATACCCAAAGGGTTGGAGAAAGATAATCAATGAAGGTGTAATCCAAGGGGTTACGGAAAGAAATCAATGAAGGTATAACTGTGGAAAAGTACAGCTATATCAAGAATGTAAATGACTCATATTTCATTAATAACTTTAAATATTAACAGAGTGAACTCCCGAGTCAAAAGACACACACTAGGTGAATGGACTAAGGAACAAAACCCATCTTTTTCGAATGGATTAAGAAACAAAACCCATCTTTTTCCTGTCTGCAAGAAACTCATCACACTTTCAAGGACAGACACTATATTAAAGTGAAAGGTTGGAAAAAAATATAGCTTATCTCACTTTCAAGGACAGACACTATCTTAAAGTGAAAAGATGGAAAAATACCAAGCAAATTGTACTAAGAAAAAAGCAGGCATAGCAATTCTAATACCTGACAAAATAGACTTTAAAACTAATCAGGAGAGATAAAGAGGGCCACTTCATTCTGATCAAAGGAACAATAAATCAAGAAGATATTACAATCATGAACATATATTCACCAAACTCTGGTGCACCCAACTTCATAAAAACAATACTACAGGACTTTAAGACCCAGATTAATCATAACTCATTAAGAGTAGGGGACTTCAATACCCCACTGTCTCCATTATATAGGTCAACAGGGCAGAGAGTTAACAGAGAGACATCTGAATTAAACAGATGTCCACCAACAGGGCAAGGAGTTAACAGAGAGACATCTGAATTAAACAATACCACATAACAAATGGACTTAACAGACATCTACCGAGTATTCCACCCAAGTACCAAAGGATATACTTTCTACTCAGCACCCCATAGAACCTTCATCAAAATCGACCATATACTGGGGCACAAAACAAACCTCAACAAATACAAAAAGATGGAAATAATTCCATGAGTTCTATCAGACCACAATGCAATAAAGTTTACAATCAACACCGAAAGAAGCCCTAATCACCACATGAACACATGGAGATTAAATAACACACTCCTAAATGATGAATGGGTCAAAAGAGAAATTAAGAAAGAAATAAAAGTATTCCTGGCACTAAATGAAAAGGACAGTACAACACAACAAAACTTCTGTGACATGCTGGAAAACTGTCCTTAGAAGGAAGTTTATAGCTCTAAATGCCTACATCAAAAAATCAGAAAGAACACAAATAAATGACTTAACACTGCAACTGAAGACACTTGAAAAACAACAACAAACAAAACCCAACCCAGCAGACAAGAAGAAATAACAAAAATCAGGGCAGAAATTAATGAAATAGAAACAAAGAAAACAATACAAGGGAATCAACTAATCCAGGAGTTGGTTCTTTGAAAAGATAAGATTAACAGACCACTAGTCCAGTTAACCAAAAGAAAGAAAGAGTACCTCCAAATCAACAAAATCAGAGATGAAAGGGGAAACATCACAACAGACACCAGAAAGATACAGAACATTATAATGGAATACTTTAAAAACCTCTATGCTATTAAATTTGAAAACCTAAAAGAAATGGACAGACATCTAAAGACACAGGAACTACCAAAGCTAAACCAAGAAGAGACTAACAGCTCAAACAGAACAATAACACAAAAAGAAATTGAAACAGTAATACAAAACCTCCCAACTGAAAAAAGCCCAGGACCAGATGGATTTACAGCAGAATTCTATCAGGCATTTAAAGATCTACATCCAATACTACTTAATTTATTCAAAAAAATAGAAATGGAGGGAGAATGTCCAAAGCCCTTCTATGAAGCCAGCATCACTCT
>NW_008360326.1:9449931-9450594 GCF_000622305.1 Nannospalax galili | reverse complement strand
GGAAGCATTCCCATTGAAATCAGGAACCAGACAAGGCTGTCCACTATCTCCACTTCTCTTTAACATAGTGCTTGAAACACTTGCAAGAGCAATGAGATGAGAGCAGGAAATTAAAGGAGTAATAATTGGAAAAGAAGATATCAAATGATCCCTCTTTGAAGATGATATGATATAATATCTAAGAGATGCCAAAAATTCCACCAGAAAACTCCTAGAAATTATTAACACCTTCAGTAAAGTGGCAGGGTACTAAATTAACCTACAAAAGTCTATAGCCTTTCTATATATCAATGACAAGCAATCAGAGAAAGAGCACATGGAAACATTCCCCTTCACAATAGCTGCAAAAATAAATAAATAAAAATAAAATATCTCAGAATAAACCTCACCAAAGACATAAAAGAGCTCTACAATGAAAATTTCAAATCTTTAAAGAAAGAGATTGAGAAAGGCATCAGAAGATGGAAGGACCTCCCATGCTCATGGATTGGAAGAATTAACATTGTGAAAATTACCATCCTACCAAAAGTCATTTATAGACTCAATGCAATACCAATCAAAATCCCCATGACATTTTTCACAGAATTGGAAAAAAACATCCTAAGATTCATATGAAAGTACAAAAGACCTCAGATAGCCAAAGCAACCCTGAGCACTAAGAGC
>NW_008360326.1:9415236-9448950 GCF_000622305.1 Nannospalax galili | reverse complement strand
ATTTGACCCAGTTATACCACTCCTTGGCATATACCCAAAGAATTCATCCTATTGCAGAGACACTTGTACATCCATGTTTGTTGCTGCTCTTTTCACAATAGCTAAGAGATGGAAGCAACCTAAATGTCCCTCAAATGACGAGTGGATAATGAAAATGTGGTTCATTTATACAATGGAGTTTTACTCAGCAGTAAAGAAAGATGAAATTATGAAATTTGCTGGTAAGTGGATGAAACTAGAAAATGTTATGCTAAGTGAAGTAACACAGACTCAGAAAAAGAAAACAATGTTGTTCTCCCTCATGTGTGGATCCTAGCACCAAATCCTTACGAGTGACTATGTATCCAGACATAACCACAGGAACCAGGATAATGAAAAGGGACCAGGGAGGTAAAGGAAAAGAAGGAATCTGAAAGAGAAGAACAGTAGGAAACAGGCCTTAATAAGGGAGATATGGATAAAAACTGGGTTAGTTTAAGGGAGGGGGTATGGAAGGGTATACAAGGAACCCAGGGATAAAGGGAAAGAAGGAGCTCAAAAGAGGTAGAGAGGTAGGACTGTAGGAGAAGGGTATTAGTAAGGGAGAAAGGGGGGAAATGGAGGCACCTTAAGTGGGAAAACCATGATGGAGGGGGGAGACAATGCGAAGAATGCCTACCAAGTTTTGAAAACCAGAGGGAACCATATTATTCCCACACCCTACTGACAAATTATACATAGCAGATCAAGAAATATATGTCTAGGTCAGTTTTATCTGAGAGCAACTGGTCTTTGTCCAAGATTTATCTACATGATACACAGTAATTAAAAGTACCAGACTGGTGGAACTAACCTTCTTGGATATTTAACAGACATACTTTGAGGCCTATAATAATTTGGTCAGAGGGACATAAAGGACAGTTTTTGCTCTTTGTCCTTCTAGGTGGAGTAGTTCCAGGGGACTATGAGCATCTCTCAAAATGTCCTATAATTGTGGTGGGTCACCTGTCCTCTTGATCAAGGAGGCTGAGGAGGCCCTACCAGATGGCCTTGAACCAGTGTCCAGTCTATAAATAGGATGGTCAACACAGAGGAATCATTTCCTCCATGCTTCCAAGTGAAGCCAACCATGGTTGAGCAGGACCTTTGACTTATCTTCACGTAGACGGAAGTGGTAAAAGAAAGGAGACAGGGGCTCCTCCCAAGCCCACGTGACCCCTGAGGAACAGTTCCTCAAACAACTTTAAGAGTAAAATAAATTGGTTTAGCTGGGCTGACTGTATGGCCTTAAACACCCAAAAGGAAAGTATAACCAAAGATTAAAGGGGCCAATATAATTTTTAAGAGTCCATATGCATAGCTAAAGGCTACATAACAAGCAACAATGCCAGATAGGAGATATCTTCTTTTGCGTTGTTGGCCAGCATGGCCAAAGTGACTCCCAGATAGTAAGCCAGCATAGAACTGGGAAAACGAACAGCAGACCCCAATCTTATCTAAAGGAATATTGACAACTGATTGCTGCTAGATGGGGAACAGCTGACCTTCCTAAAACAAAGACCTCTAGATAGGCTGACTAGATTCACCAGATGGAAAAGTAGTGGGGAGTGGCTGGGGGTGCCAACAACACAGCAGACAGTAGCAGGGATATCAGAGTATAAGGGCTCTAGTGGGGGGAGGGAGGCTATGGGAGGGTGCCATCTGGGAAGTGGGTGTATAGTTGAATAAGTTGGTTTGGGATGTTCTGTGTGATATACACACAAAAAAAATCAACAAATTTTTTTAAAATGTATTATATTTGAGGAGGAAGCATGGAAATTACATCATGTTGATTAGTAGAGGTGATAAACGTTACCTTTGAAATCTACCCAATGAGTTTACAGACATACACAGGTGCCAAGGATCCAAGTGCAACCGATTATGACTAGTAATAATCAGATACATATAGATTAGAAGTACATGTGCCAACATCTCAGTGTTATTAGCAAAAACAATGAGTCTTTTTGCAAGGAACACAGTATTCTAAAATGAAATGGAGATCTTTTTAAAGGTTAAAAACTCATTCAATTTAATGTCTTCCAGGGCTTAAACTGAGTTCAATATTGTATAACTGTATTAATCTAACTGTGAACCTAGAAACTTGCAGCCACTTATGAAAGAGATGTACTCTTGCTCTGGAGTGTGTTACTGAATATGTTAAAGCTGTAATGAAATGCTTCTTCTAGACATGTAGTTATTTTAAAAAATTAAATAAAAACAAAATAATTAACTAAAAAATAGTCACTTATCTAAAGACCAATATTACATTTTATCTTTTAAACTGAAATCTTAGGATTACTTATTGAACTCTCTGTATCTTAGCTATAAGGTGTCAAAAGTCCTGATATTAAATTTTTGTTGCAGATTATGAAATAATTACAATAGCTAGGC
Source organism: Nannospalax galili (assembly GCF_000622305.1). Taxonomy (NCBI): domain Eukaryota; kingdom Metazoa; phylum Chordata; class Mammalia; order Rodentia; family Spalacidae; genus Nannospalax; species Nannospalax galili. The sequence goes on along the minus strand of NW_008360326.1, from coordinate 9,446,541 downwards.
CTCCTTGGCTATGGTTCTTGGTGTGGCATTCCTTTTCTGCTGCATCACATCTTTCTCTGGGTACCTTGGAGCCTGCCCCTCTTTCCATGCTGCAAATGAGCATGCTATTGGTGTGGACTTTGTGGGACTGATATATGTCTGCCTCTTTTTGGGTGTCTGTAAAGTAATGCAAGAATTTTAAACCAATCAAGGACTGGAGTGATGACTCAGTGGCTAAGAGCACTGGCTGCTCTTCCAGAGGACCAAGGTTTGGTTCCCAACACCTGCATGTCAGCCAACAAATATCCATAATTCCAGTTCCATGAGATCTGACCCCTTCCTCAGGCTTTCACATGCATTGCCCAACATGGGTGCACTTTCATACATGCAGACAAAACACTCATACACATGCAATCTTTTAAATTTTAAAAACTAATTTTAGGGGCTGGAGAAATGGCTCAGCAGTTAAGAACACTGGTTGTTCTTGCAGAAGACCTGGGTTTGAATCCCAGCACCCACATGGCAGCTAACAACTGTCCTTACCTCCAGTCCCAGGGCATCTGACAGCCTCTTCTGACCTCCGTGGGCATTGCACAAATGGGTGCACTTACTTACATGCAGGCAATACATGCATACACATAAAATAAAAATAATAAATTTTTTTAAAAAATTAATTTTAATCTAATCAATATTCTGTGTGAGTGAGTGTGTGTGTGTATTCATGTGTATGCAGGCACATGTGTCTGTGCCTGTGTGCAGGTCAGACACCAACCTCAGTTGCTAATACTCAGGAGTAGTCTACCTTTTTTCTTTTAGAACTAGCCAGCAATTAATGGCAACCTAAAAAAAAAAAAAAAAAAAAAAACAGATCTCTGAGTAGTGTTGACTCTGAATTGGTCACACTATATTTTTCTCTGTCAACTTTCCAGAAATAGTTTATCAAGGCAGTTATAAACTATTTCTTGACATGCATGCATTCTTTCTACTGTGATCTCTTCACTGGTTCAGAGTCCTGTATGTACTAACAACCTGCGAGTTATAAGGCCAGAGTTCTCCCTGCCATCCCTCCATGGCTGACCATGTCCTTTTTCTGGAAAGCCTCTGTTTACTTGGTGTCTGGGCATGCTGTAATCTGGTTTTACTTTTAACTGTTCTTTCTCTTTTTTCTCTGGTAACCCCCAAGAGCTAGCTGGTCCCTGAAGGACAGCTCTTTACCCTCCTCTGTTCCCACTCACCCTGGGCTATTTCAGCCATGTGCGAGGTTTCACGTGTCTGTATTTCCATGCACGGTTATCAAATCTCTGTCCCTTGCTCCAGCTCCTTGCAAAAAGTTCCCATACTGATTTTCAAAAAGCTTTCGAATGTCATGTCAATACTTCCAATTCAAAATGCAAAAGATAAATCCTCTGCCACACTTCCTTCCTGCTGTGGTTACAATATCTCCACCAAATCTATATTTAAATTTAGTTGTCATTAAAACTCTCTTCCCTTGAATTCCTTCTACCATGCTACAACACAACAAGAAATCACATGCCAGGTGCCCGTACCTTGATATTAGACTTCCCAGCCTCTCAATCTGTAAGAAATGAATTTCCTTCCTTAGAAATTACCCAGTGTATACTCTTAGAGCAGCACAGAATGGATTGAGATGCTCCACAGCTTTATTATTTGAACTTCCATTCTCAATACGCACGCTTGAAACATTAGGGTTATCTAAAGGACACTCGTGTTTCTATGTTTCTTGAATGTTCAACTCATTACACAAAGTCATTGATTTCAGCTCCTCAGTATTTCCAGCTTCCAAGTCTCCATTCGCTTTCCCAGTCCAGACCAAGCACTTCCTACCCAGCATCTGGAATCCTGTTGTATTTCCCTCCTTCAATCCATCTTGCAGAAGAGGGGAGGGGTTGTAAGCACACTGTTCACTGAGACTGGGCTTTTATCATTATGCATCCAGTGTCTAGCATGCTTCACATGGAACATTAGATTGTTTTTTTATTTTATATTAGCACAGCTCTGATCATGTTCCACTTTCCTGTTTTAATATTGTTCTGGCCATAAAATATTTCCCTAATTTAAGAAGTATGTTTAGAGTAAAAAAAAAAAAAAACTACTATGATAGTGGGAAGTGATTTCAGAGGGAGCCTGAATTTAAGATGAGAGAAGTTTCATGTCTATTATATGTGTGACTGGATGGACCATGGGAAATAGAAGTTGGGGGACAGATTTTAGAGGAAAAATTATTAATTTAAGCTTTGACTTTAGGAATTTGAGGTGTTCATGAGTATAGTTGGGTCCAGCCAGAGGCTCCAGTGTTCATGAGAAAATAAATGTTTGGGACACAGAGATTGTCCTAGTTCAGTTTCTGTTGCCATGATAAACACCATGACCAAATGCAATTTGGGGAGGAGAGGGCTTTTTCAGTTTACACTTCCACATCACAGTCCATCATCGAGGGAAGTCAGGGCAGACATACATTCTGTGTGTGTGACCAGTTGTGGAACTCTGTAAATAGACTCCGCCTGTTGCAAAAGGAAGCTTCGTTGATGAGTGGTGGCTGGTATACTTGTCTGTAAATATAAGAATCCATATTTAGCATATAGCTAGAAATCACATTTTTGTAAGAGCCAGAGGTGATGCATGACCATAAGGAAATAGAGTCTTACAGGCTCCTGGGACCCTGCTCATATGAACTTACAGCAATGGTGTCAGCATGCACAAGACCCATGCAAATTCAATCAGACAAAAACCAGCATAGAACTGGGGAAATCCAGGAGGCCTCAACCTCAGCCAGCCCAGGACCTATTGGCAGCTGATCACTGATGAATGAGGGATAGTTGATCTTCTTTAAGGAAGACTTGCTAAACAGGCTGAACAGGCTGCAGTGAACAGACTTGCACCAAAGGACATTATGTACACAACTTGATTTGATAGGTCTTAACATATATGACAGAATACATGAAATCCTGTGGGCAGACTATGGGGCTGCAGATAGGGGAGGGGATCTAAATATGATTAAGATGTAGTGTGTGAAATCCACAAAAATTCAATAAAAATATTCATTAAAAAATAAATGTATAAGAAAAAAATTTCATCTCTTGTCATGGATATTAAAAGTCATAAAGAAAGCACCAGCCACATGATAGATAAAGTTTTGCTATAATTATTTAACAGATAATATTTAAGGATGAGTAAGATCACTCAAAGAGAGATCACATAAAGTGAGGAGAAAAGAACATGATGTGAGAGACCCCTGAGGAATTTCCGCACCAATGACGTCAAAAGTAACACTGTGTGATACTACATGGTTCTGGCTCTCAAATGGATTTTTAGTTGTACAAGAAAGATGGCAAAACCTCTAACATAATGGAGTCCAAAGACAGTGCGATAGGAATATAAACAAGCGGACAAGCCATGGTGACGTAGTTCAATTGACAGAATGTTGCCTGGCATGCATGAAGCCCTGGATTTAATCCCCAACAAGACATAAGTGAATGTGGTAGTGTATGCCTATAATCCAGGGACTTGGGAGGTAGAGGCAGAAAACTCATAAATTCAAAGTCATCCTCAGCTGTACAATGACTTTGAGGCCAGCCTGGGATGCATGAGACCCGAAAGAAAGAAGAAAAGAAAGGAAGGCAAGAAGGCTGGGAGGGAGAGAAAGAGGGGAAGGAAAGAAGGAAGAAAAAGGGAGAGGATTTTGAATAAGGAGTGGAATCTGTCCAAGCATCATGTCCAATTATTTGGCAGAAGTTCCCAGTGGAAAGGACGATGACAATGTAGGGTAAACCGTTCCTTCAACATCAGGGCTGAGTGTATAAACGTGTGTGTGTGTGTGTGTGTGTGTGTGTGTGTGTGTGTGTGTGTGTGTGTGCTTGCTGGTTTCCTCATCATCTAAAAACCTCTCCGCTTTTGTGAGCAGTCCAGAACTGGATCTCCAGTGCTTGCTTTCGAGGATCCCCATTCAGACCTGAAAGCATCCTGCACAAAAGGAAACAGGTGCATATGCCCCACTGCGGTGCTGGAGCTGAACAGAAATGTGCGGAAATAAAATAAAACACAACGAAAAGGAAGTCGACTTCACACAAAACAATTATGCTGAACACTGAGTGTTTCCCTCCTCCTATTAATAGCATCTTTGCCTTTATTAAAGTTTCCAATGATGTCACATTGCTTTGCTTTGGGGAATAGCTTTCCTTATGCACACTCAGATCCATCACACAACAAAAAGCAGTAAGTGCCAGGATTTGACCAGGAAAGAGACCAATTCACAGCAGGAGAGGAGTGAGCAGGGGCAGCATCAGGAACAGTGATTCTGGTCAGCTGAAGGTAAAAGGCTTAGAAGAGAACAGTCTTGAGGTCTCTGATCTCCACGTGCCTTGGGAGAAACACCATGGTATGCCAACCACCAGGACATGAACCAAATGTTGGGAGACCTATGCTATAAGCCCACTTTGTTTGTGTGTCCTTTTATAACTTTGAGCAGGATACCTGGCTTTTCTAAGCCTTAATTCTTCTGTCATTTAATGTAGGGGCTTGGTTAGATGACCTGGAAGACATCTTCCAACGCTGTATCTGTCTAATATGGCTAAAGAGTCTGTTGCTCAGAGGGAAGAAGTTATGCTGCACTAGCAAACCCCAGCCTCTCCACCTCTGTGTAATAGTTCTCTCTCGGGCTGCCACAGGCCCCTGCTACTTACTGTTTTGCCATCTGGAACATGTGGTCTCCTGGGTAACATACAAATGAAAATGACAGCTAGAGAATCGTGCATGGGATTTCCAGCGACTCTGTTCAGAAGTGACATATGTCATTTCTACTGTGTGTTGTCTAGAAGCCCTGGTAGTAAGGTAGGATGAAGAGAAGTGTCAGAAAGAAGAATCATGTTCTCAGAAGAGGGAAGACCTGGATGCTGGCGAATCCTAGTAATGTTCACATCACTTGTCCTCCATCAATGACAAAGATTTTTTTCCAAATGCTTCATAAACAGCTTTAGCACCATTTTAAGAGCAGTGGAGAAAATGCTACCATATCCATTTTACCACTGTGTTTAAAGCTGACCAATATATGCAAAGTCACAGTGCTGCCTAATGTTTAGAGCAGGACTAGATTCTTTGTCTCTTGTTCTCCACTTCCTACTAATGAAAAGAATTCCAAGTTTCCCTACCAGAAGATTTACAATGTGGCTGTTCATTGCATTGACAAGCACCACAGCTCCTTAAGCCTCTAGGTGGGATTAATAAAAGCCTAGACCTGAGCTGGCTGAGATGGCCCAGTTGGTGAAAGCGCTTGCCACCAAGCCTGACAACCTGAGTTCGATCCCTGAGACCCACGTAGTAGAAGGAGAAAGCAAACTCCACAAGCTGTCTCTCTCTCTCTCTCTCTCTCTCTCTCTCTCTATTCATTTATAACCCCCAGGCCATAGGATGCTGCAGCCTAAACTCAGGATGAGTTTTCTTTCCTCACTTAATCTTTGGGAAACCCTTGCAGACATACCCAAAGGTGTCTCCTAGGTGATTCTAAATTCAGTCACTTTGATAAAGGTTAAGCACCACAGACACACAAGATCTACAGGCTCTATTGATCACCTCTGTGCTCACAGCTAATCTTCAGTGCCTCTCTCTCTCTCTCTCTCTCTCTCTCTCTCTCATTAATCATTTAAAAGAAAATAAAAATCATAGGTCTACCTTACAATTTCCTTGGGAAGATTAAAGGAGATAATCAAAGGGCAATCACCTATCACAGAGTAAAGCAAACATTATGTAAACACTACATCTGTTATGGCCACTTAATTACACTCCAGCAAGGGCAAGCTGTTCAAAGACGCAAATCATCTATTTTTAAATCCTAGAGCCAGAGCACTCTGCACATAGAAATTCTCCATCGATATTAAAAATTAGCCAGAAACAGAACAAATTTTGTTAGAAGCCATTAGTATGGAAACGAATTCTTTGGCGGTCAGGCAGGAGTTCATTTTCCCAGCCCCTGGTAAAGCGCCCAGTACCCAGAACCGTGCAGAAGCTCAGAGCACGGTATGCTAAAGACTAGATGAAGTGCACGAATCAACGTGGGCCGTGGTACTATTACCTTTGTTCCTTTTGGGTGATGGAAAGCAGCAAGAGAGAAAAAGAGGGAAGGGGGGGTCAGTAAAGGCTGAACATAGGGTGAAAATTCAGTACAGGGTAGCGGTGTGTTGTTGATGTGAAGAATTGTGTGACCGGGTTTCTTAGAAGGTAAGAAAATAAATCCCCAGAGATGGGAGAGCATAGAGTTCAGCCCCACACTGACCGCAAGGGAAGTACAAAGACAGATGGAAAGGGGTGCAGGAGGGTGTAAGAAGAAAAGCCAGGATTGTTTAGGAAAAAGGGGGACACAGTCCCTGCCCCCCTTCTCTGACCATGACCTGCATTGGGCTCAAAGTTCGTCTCCTGAGGCAAAGACCTCAACTTCAAAAACAGCCAGAATGATCACCACTGGGCCACAGGCTCCTTCAATCAAGTGACCTTGCTTGCTTGTCTCCATGGTAACAGCTCACGTCCCAAACTGTTCCTTCCTGTGTGGGAGGAAACATTTCAGAAAGAGTGGAAGGCAGGATTTAACCCTGGGTTTTCTTTTATGACCCTTCTCCTTTCGCAAATTGTGTTCCTTGTGAGTATTTCAGTCTCCAGAGGAACGCTCCCGCAGAAGAGGCTGTTTCTGGGACTATTTGGAGGCGCATGCTCAGGACGCAGTTTTAAAAGGAGGAGAAACCCAAACGGCTCTGGCCTTGGTTTAACAAGGTTCTGGGTGTTCCTCAGCACCTCACCATTCCCCTGATGAACAGCTTCCTAAAGATCTGGACCACCCTGCTGTTGCCATGTTGAAAGAGAAGTTAGGGAGGTTGGAGAGCTACCCCAATCTACAGAGCACGCAGTAGCAGTCAGGCTAGCAGGTCAGACAGGACAAGACTGGATGACTACCAGCCTCCTTCACACATGCTCTGTCCCCCAGCAGTCCAGCCCTAGCCCGGACCACCACCCACCAACACCCCACGACCCCCAGCCACCTCTCTGGAGCTGACTGCCATGTCTGCCCCAGCTCTGGCCTCTGCCTCCAGTCAGTCCCTGGGCCCATGGTGTATCCTGCAATTTTCTCCAGCCCAAAACCCCGACTTTGAGGTTGGGGTATGGAGCAAAAGTATGCTGTGTCTAAACGTGGAGTTCAAGTTACATTTTAAGTTCAGTGCTCTGCCTGTTCCATAGCATCTAGGGTCAGAGCAGCGTTTCACAGATGATAAATGACCTTTCTTCAGCTGAGCCGTGGAAGAGCACGTCTTACCACAAACCCTCCAATCACAGCTCCAAATGCGCCATGGGGCTCACTTTCCAACCAGGACTGCGAGCCAACGGCACTCAACCCTTGGCTCGACTTCAGCTCTTCCCGATAATTTTGATCCCATGATTCTGTCCCCGGAACCTTTTTTTCTGCTGCATCCCTGCCTGTCTCTGACGTACAAAGGTGTAATTAGAACAGCATGGAGCCGGTAGGACGATCCATTTACCTCATCCTGCAACATTTACGTGCTTTTAAAATATGTTTCTAATATCTGAGGTGCACAGGGCCAGATTCCCTTAGCAGTTCTTCACATGCATGAGTAAATCTACAGACGAAACCCCTTGGGCCTTAGGTTCTGCTTAGAAGTTCTTTTTCTTTTTTTTAAAGAAAACAAATATTCCATTAAAACTACATAGTGTACTCTGCATATTTTTAGGACAATTAGAGTTTAGAATTCCCTCTTCTTCCGCCCATGGTAAGAAAAAAGTTTTCCTTAACTACTTCCTTACCAAAAGTGACTAGAAGCTGGGATAAATTGCAGGGTTTTCTTGTGTTTTAACATAGTTTTTTCATGGCGTATTGTCAACATATCAGCTGGTGGATTGCAGTCCTTGCTACATTATTCTAGAAAGACCCAGCTCCCCTACTCCATTGCCAGATAAATCCTTTTCAGGTCATTATTTGCAAACCTGTGGAAACATTTACTTGAAATAGAAAAATCAAACTCACAAGAAACAAAGACACATTAAAAGTAAGGAGATTTTTTTCCACTGTCTGCTTGGTTTAAAAAATGGTCACAAGTTTTGGTCATTTTTCTTAAGCGCTTCTGACTGCATAAATAAATTTAAAAAGGAGAGGCTGCACAGACTTGCCTTGTCTCAGCCTGCGAGACAGCAATATAGGAAGACTAAGAGGGAGAGACCCAGAAGTCATTCTTAACCAGGAGGAGACCAGACGGGGAGAAGGGCAGACAACCCCAGCTGCGGGCCGTGTGTTTGATGGCATTTGTAAGTCTGTACTCTTGTTCCTACAGCAACACCCTGCCCGATAAGCTTGTGTTGCCGGGGCCACACATGTGGATGACGTTTGCCAAGTCAGCATGCAAATCAAATGTTTTCTTGCGACCAAATTTGGAGAGACATCTTAGCAGCGCTTGCCAAGCCACTTACACTCAAGGCCAAAAGCTCCCCAGCCTTTGCAGAAGGTGATGTAAGACTATCCTCAGCTTGTTTTCCACTCACTGTGACGATCAAAGCACAGCGAAGGATGGAAAAGGTGCACCGCTCACCTGGTGGCAAAAGACATGCGTTCAGGGAAGTGTGACTTCAGAAATGAATAGAATCCAGCGATGACGTGGAACCTATGGTTATCGTATCACTGGAACATAGAATTATATGAATATTGAAGGATTAAAGAAACATGAATTCCCAGGGAAAATGTGTTTATTTAAATTAAAAAATATAGTGGCAGTTACAAACTATTAAATACAAAAGACAACTGTGTACAACTCAGTAGAGTAAGAAGGAAGTATATACATCGCTTTTTAACAGGCGCAGACAGACTTGCACCAAACATCAGGATCGAGCAATGGAAAATGTGACAGCGCACATGTCCGTCGCAGTAAAGTTTCAGAATTCAAGTGATTCCAGGCAAGAGGCCAAACTGAACTTGGCTTCTTTCAACTTAAATGGCCCCCTTTGGAGTCAATCCACATTTTGAATCTTAAAGTGAACAGAGGGCCCCTTTCCCCCTCAAACATAAATTTCCTCTACCTCTGTGTCAAAGCAGACTGATAAGCCAGCTCCTAAATTATTAACCCTCCGTGGTAACAGAAGTTACTGCTATGTCTTCAATCTATGGAGAGTTATGTTAAATTTAGAAAAAATGAAAAAGGTTTGGGCCGGGCGTGGTGGCGCACGCCTTTAATCCCAGCACTTGGGAGGCAGAGGCAGGCAGATCTTTGTGAGTTCGGGGCCAGCCTGGTCCACATAGTGAGTTCCAGGACAGCTGGGGCTACAAGGAGACCCTGTCTCAAAAAAAAAAAAAAAAAAAAAAAAGACAAAAAAAAAATGTCAAAGGTTTTTCACTACAGTTAAACTTGACCCTTTGGGGGTATTCAGCTTCCTTCTTGTCTTGGGGTGAAGGAGGGTAAAGAATCTGCTACAAACTACTGCCCACATAGAGATGTTGGCAAGCAGGCCTAAGCATCTCCCTTCAGACTTCTCTTTCCTTCAGCTGGGGGCGTTGACATCCCACCATCCACAGAGCTTTGCAGAGAAAACTATGCTGTCTGCCTCACTGACTCCATCCTAGGAAAGCTACAGCAAGAATGGCTGGTGCTTAGCCCCAAATTCCCCAGTTACATGTCTGCAGAGTCTCCAGCTGTGCCTTTAAATCACCAGATCCTTTTCCAGACTAACTGGCCAAAGGGGAAATATCTGGTCCAAAATTCCTCACACCAGGCCAGTGGAGGATTTATCACACAGTCCGAAGTCTAAAGATGTCCTCCCAACCCCCTGGGGCTGCACAGTCTCGGGAGCCTCATGATGACAAGCCCAGGACCACACAGCAATGAGCATCAGCATCAAGAAGCAGAGAACTTGGATCCCAGCTCTGCGCAATCTCTACCGGAGCATGCCTTTCTAGGTCTCCGCTACGTGACAAAATCCCACATTGTGTGGCCCATATACGTCCTCCCCTGACTGAAAACTAAGCTGGGAAAAAGCGCAATAATAAAGCCATCAGTTTGACCCTGCTCAACCCCACCATTAACCCTTCTGTAAAGGTCAGGAGGACCACACTGCACAGCCACCCTGAGTGCAGGCTTGACGCTGGGAAAGCTCACCGACCAATAGGAAGCCACGCCCAGCTGCTCTGCTGAACAGTCCCAAGGCAGAGTTCAAGCCCACAGGTGAGACAAATGATCAAAAGAGATCATCACTTATAACCCCAGCTAATGTGAACAGATGTAGACACTGATTTCTTTCCTTCCATTCTACAAACCAACTGGGTTCTATCTCCAGCTTTCCTCCATTAAAAATTCTCCATCCAATTTTCTCCCTTCTGATTCAAAAGAAGTATGTAACCCCCTCTGTGACCAAATGCCACAGGTACAGTAAAAATACTTACAGCCAATCAGATCTAGAAGAACAAAGCGCTAGGCAAATTAACAAATCAAAACTAGTCCCTCAGCCTGCCCTGGGCAGTTGTCAACCCTGGGCACAGGCAGATGCTGCAGAAGTTACCCAGGGCATCCAGTGAAAAAACGACTAGCACAGTATGCAGCCAGATGCTGAACCCCAACACCCAGGTCCCAGAGTAAACGGACATGCCGTATGTCTCTGGGGCAGTGGTGGGTCCAAACCACAGGAACCATGAGGACTCCGGATGAGCCTTGTGTCTCCCTCCCCCGTTTGTGGGGGCTTGCCCACGGTCTTTTCAAAGTGACAGCTGCACGGCAAAAGTGAAACCAGGCACTTGGAAAGAGTCTTTCCTCTGTCTAAGGGTGCTAGTTGATGGCAGCCTGGGGGTGCTAGGAATTCTGATGGATGTTTTCTGAAGACCCTTCACTGCTGTCATTGAGTGGCGTCTCAGAGGTCTCCTCCAGCTCATCGTCAGCCCCCTCTTCCTGGATGGTGAGGTGCACGTCGGGAGAGGACGACTCAGAACTCACGCTGTCACCTTCCATAGAGCAGAGGGTGCAGGATAGGGCGGGCGCCACACTCTCTTGCAGCATGTTCAGCATCATGGGCACCTGCACTGACCTCAGGCCTGACATCATGGGCAGCGGCTTCATGGCCTCCCCCCACAACCTCTCCTCATCTTTGTACAGCAGCAGGAGGCTGGACTTCTTCTCCCGCCTCTTGGATTTCATGTAGCCCAGCATGATTCCAATCAAGAAAATGCCGTAGAAGGACATGACAACCAGAATATAGAAGTATTCGTTGCTGTTGCTAGGCGCATGGGACTCAAGGGGGCTGCTGGAGGCCGCAGTACTGGGGTGTGTGCTGTTCAGAGGGTCCATCCTCAGCATTGAAGTGGGGCTCACACAGCCGAGGTCTGGAGAGAAAGCTACAGGTTAGACCTTCCATCTATCCACAGTACAAGCAAGAGAGCAAGCACAGGGCTCACGGAGTTGCAATATATCAAAATAGGTTTATAAAGAACACAAATGAAAGAATTCGCGGTAGGTTTGAGGTCCCATCAAACAGTTAACAGGGCTTAGCTACGAGAGCTTGGAGCAAGTAGGAAGGAAATCAGGGGAGGGGGTATGGGAAAAGTTAGAAAAACTTTCACTTTATACATACATACATGCATACATAGATAAGTCTGCCTCATTTGCATTTCAGAAAATAATGATGTATTACTTCTATACTTAAAAATATATATCATATAAAACAGGGATGCACAAAATAAATATTATATTAAAATTTGACAGAGATGCATAAAAGTAAATAATATATTAAAATTTGAGAGGCATGCTTTAACTGACAGGACAGAAGCAAGGTTTACATTTTGCTTCAAAAACTTAAAGTTTTTTAAAATTTAAAGCAACGTTTCCTTGGAAGTAAATAAAACAAGAAAACTTTCTCTACTAATAGTTAGAAATACTTTTTCACATGTTTCTGAAGCAAAGGAGCATTGCCAACTTACCAAAGGCTGACAGTTTGTCTCAAGTGTGGAATTCTAAATCGCTGAGTCTGAGGACGTTTTTCTCCTGTGTCGGGCTCTGTGCACTGACAGCCCCGCTGCTGTCGTTGGGATATATAGTCAAGAAATGCATCGTCACGTGTTCCGGGAGGAAAATTTACAACAGAAGTTGACTGTGGCGGAGCGAGCAGTGAACTCAAAGCACTGCAGTTCAACTCTCTGAACTTTGCAGCTGTGAAAAGAGACTGGGAAGGAGAAAAGGCTTGCTTCTCCTGCACCACTGCAGAGTCAGAGACCAGGTGGCCATGAAAATGTGTGAAAAGACACGCACAGAACATGCTGAGTTGCAACTGTCACCCCCAAGTTCACTCTTAGTGCAAAGAGTTTACATTTCATTTCCCTCCCCTCCCCAAATAATCATTAGGTCATCTATAGGTTTTCACAATCAAATCCTAAAATCTGAATGAAAGGCGGTTGGAAACAAGCACAGAATTTACACTCAAGAAACTACAGCTTACATTTCAGTTCTTCCACTAACCAGGTGGACTGATAACCCTTCCTTAACCTTCCATGCCTCAGACTGCTGATCAGTAAATATCGATTAGCCCTGAACAGGCTGTTCAGCAAGCAGGGTTTTATGAACCATGTGAATTTTAAGTTCCTTTCTGCTTAACCACACTGACTTAAAGCTTTCTGGTACAGGTTAGTCCTTTAAAAGCACAGAGATTCTACTTGCCTTCCACACCAAGCTCACAGATATATTCTTTATAATCTCCTTTCTCATCTTCCATATCCAGGAGTCAATGTGCATCTCTAATCCCAGCAACTGAGTGCCTGAAGCAAAAGGATGACAAGTCCGAGGCCAGCCTGGGATATAACGCTAGACCCTGCATCAAAATAAAATTCTTCCAGATTCTTTCTACTGGATTGTGTGACACATGCTGGTGACAGATTATGAGGAGGTTTCGCTTGATTCTGCTGCACACAGCCACTCATTCCTCCAAAGCACAGACTGTTCACACATCTGTGTGTCTCAGGTAGGTCATGGGAGGAGCAGGCATTCCCCAGTGAGCCACCAACTACAGTTCAAATTCTGAACACCTGGTCAACCCCATGTTAAAACTCTGCTGTGCATCAGTGTAGCGGCTGTGATCTCAGCAGACCACCACAGTGCCAGGTCCTGGCCTCCCTCTGCCATAGGGACTGAGAATGCAGGGGACTGCCTGAGAGTGCCTGGATCCTGCCTCCACGTGGTGACAATAGTTATGCAATTTAGGAGTCTTTTAGATAGACCCACTGAAGGGGTACTCCAGTTGCCTCACCCTCTGTCCCTGTTCAGCATGGAAGAAGCCAGAGCGGTCGGCATCCCGGTTCCCTATCCGCAATTTGGGTAACCTCTTCAGAGGATGCGGTGATAAGAATAGGAGGTAAGAATTGGCTAGGCAGATGGGTAAAAAGACCCAAAAGAAAAGTAGCCAGTTTCTTGGCTAAAACTCACAATGTCCTTGGGCCTCTTAGCAACATACACCATTCCAAAGGCCAAAAATGTTGAAAGGACTTGGGAGCTTTTATCTAATCCTTAAAAGATTTTAGGGTTACCTCTTCAGATGGGGGAATGCAAGTGTCCCTCAGACTGTACAGAATAAATATGGCCTAGGTGCTGTGGCTTTCACTGTGCATCTGATTTGGTGCCTCTTGTTAATTCTAACAAGATGCCTGGAGAAAGAGGAGGATGTGAGCCCATGGTGCTGGCCTACTTACCTGATACTTTGGTCTCTGTTTACCCCATAAATCCTCAGCTGGCACTGAAGTATTACCTGCCACTAACCCCAACATCAAGGCTTTTCATACAATGAAACCTTACTCATACCAGAAAAGATATGCTCCCAGTTGTCCCAATCCTTCCAAACTCCTCTGCTACATGGTAGACCTAGCCCTTTCCATCCATACTCAATATAAGCATGGGCAAACTTTGTCTACACCTCAGCCTGTCGTAGGACATCTAGAAACATTAGAACAGGAAGACCCAGGAGAAGCACTCCTGCTGATGCTTATCATAGTATTGTTGATGGTGCACAATCAACAGACAAGACCAGCAGTCACTGGAGGATTTCCAGGCACTGCAAACTGGAAGCTTTGGGAGGCAAAGAGGATGGGGGAAAAAGGATCACCAGGTTCAGAGATCAGGGTGTACAAAGCCAGGTGCCAAAAAGTCAAGAGGCTGAGTATCAAGCAAAATTCATCCCAAACCTGAGCCTATAGCCCCAAAGCAATAAAACCAAGAAAAGGCCTGCCCTCTGGGACGTACCCACAAAGGAGTTCAAAGGACAAAGAAGCTAGAGACATTGGAAAAGCCAAATCCACTGATGGAATCTCATAAGAGTCAGAGTCTGACAAAACACCACCAGTGCCTGCCGCTGTCTCTGCAGTCTCTCGTGACCTTGGGCTCCCTGCACAGATGTTTCAATGCAAGGAAAGCATTGAGCACTGACAGGCAGAGAATGCATGACCAGTTGATGCATTTTGATGTCGTGGACGGGTGCTCCCTGGTGACCAAAGGCTTCTGGTTGCTTCCTGATACGTAGTTTTCTCTCTCTACTTTGGCTTGCCTCTCTTTCCTCTCTAATCTCCCTTCTCCTGGGAGCAGAACTTAAGATCTGGGCTTGCAAATCCATAACACCTAGCTCAGTCTTCTCTCCAGTCCTCCATCACAGCAGGATGGTGAGAGCTGTGGTGGTGCTAATAATGGGGACCATCTGGGGAGTGCGCTCTGTCAGGGGGAGGTGAGTTAATAATCACATTTGCTCTATGCGGCAGCTTCAAGAGACAGCAATGTCAAAGAAACAAATCTATGTTAAAAAAGACTTTCTTCTCGGTGGCTTACACTTAATTCCAGTGAACTCCAACTTTCCAAAAATTTTTTATGGTTGTCCCTTATGAATCTCGTCTAAGAAATGTTTACTTAAGCCAAGGCCCTGAAGATTTTCTTCCTTTTTTCTACTACAATTTTTATAGTTGGTTTATATGTTTAAACCTCTGATCTATTTCAAGTTAATTTTATTGTATAATATAAAGTACAGGTCCAGATTCTTGGGTGTATGTGGGCATGGAGGGTGCATGTGTGTGTTGTATGCATGTGTGCACGTGTGTGTGCTGGTGCACTCTACTGCAAACACATGTAGAGACCAGAGGTTGACATTAGGATGTCTTCCTCAATCTGTTCTTTACCTTATTTGGGGGATAGAGTCTCTCACTGAACTTGGATCTGGCTAGTCTGGCTAGTCTGGATGGCCAGTGAGCTCCTGGGATCTGCCTCTCTCTTTCCCCGATCCAGTACTAGGCTTTTTATGCAGATGTTGGGATCTGAACTCAGATCTTTGTGCTTATGAGGCAAGCGCTGTACCCACTAAGTCATCTCTCTAACCCAAGTTTCTTTTATTTAACACTTAGAAGCCCAGTTGCCCCAGCATTATTTGTTGAATTATTTTGAACTTTTGTTAAAAATCAATTAACCATACATGTCCAGGTCTACTTCTCAACTTTTTATTCTGCCCTTTAATGAAGTCATTTTAAGCTGGTTTTTTTTTTTTTTTCTCTCCATGTGGTTTTGGTGTTTTTCGTTTGTTTGTTTGTTTTTTGAGATAAGGTCTCCCTATAGGCCCAGCTGGCCTGAAACTCACTATGTAGACCAAACTGGTCTTGAACTCACAGAGATTCACCTGCCTCTGCTTCCTGAATGCTAGGATTAAAGGCATGCACCACCATGCCCACCTTAAGTTGGCATTTTTTATATATTTTTTTAAATTTTACATGCATGAGTGTATTGCCTGCATGTATGAAAGACTCATTTAAAATACCAAATGGAGGGGCTGGAGAGATGGCTCGGTGGTTAAGAGCACTGGCTACATGTATGAAAGTGCTCCCATGTATGCAATGCCCGTGGAGGTCAGAAGAGGCCATTGGATCCCTTGGAACTGGAGTTACCGACAGTTGCTAGCTACCGCATGGCTGCTGGGAATTGAACACGAGTCCTCTGTAAGAGCAGCCAGCACTCTTAACCACTGAGCCATCTCTCCAGCCCCTCCATTTGGCATTTTAAATGAGTCTGAGATGTGCTGCTACCAGTTTGTAGCTGGCATCTATTGTGTACCAGACTCACATCAATCCTGTGAGGTATTATCATAACCATTTCATTGAAATCTAGAATACTGACTTTCCCAAAGCTGTGCCACTAGTGGTAGAATCAGGAGTGTGTGTGTGTATGTGTGTGTGTGTGTGTCTGTGTCTGTGTGTGTGTGCCTGTGTGTGTGTATGCAATAGAGTGTGTATGTCCATGTGTACATATATGTGTGGTAGCCTCTGGCTATGTCGAGTGTCTTCCTCAATTGCTCTCCACCGTATTTTTTTTTACGAAAACTTTATTGAGAATTTCATACATGCATATAGGGTGTTTTGATCAAATCCATGCCCACTCCCTCCCTTCCAACGCCTCCCATATCTTCCCATCACTCTTTTCTTTTTTTTCTTCTTTCACTCATTTATTTTTATGGGGTTTTTGGGTACTCTAGCATTCCCCGCCTCTGAAGAGGTAACCCCTCACCCTGTGTCCCTGTTCAGCATGAAAGAAGCCAGAGCGGTCTGCATCCCTATTCCTTATTGGCAAGTTGGGTAACCCCTTCAGAGGATGGTGTGATAAGAATAGGAGGTAGGAATTGGCTAGGTAGTTAGGGTAAAAAGACCCCAAAGAAAAGTAGCCAGTTTCTTGGCTAAAAGTCAAAATGTCCTTGGGGCTCTTAGCAACATACTCTGTTCCAAAGGCCAAAAATGTCAAAAGTATTTGGAGCTTGTATCTAATCCACCATATTTTTTAAGACAAGATATCTCAATGAACACAGAGCTCATTGATTCAGCTAGACCGGTTGGCCAGCAAGCTCCAGGGATCCTCCTGTCTCTGCCCCCAAACACTGAGATTACAGATGTGCACCTTGGTACCTGGCTTTTCACATGAGTGCTGAGGATCATACTCAGGTCCTCATGCTCCTGTGGCAGCAGGCACTTTACCCAATGAGCTATCTCCCCAGCCTGTAGAATCAAGAATCAAACCCAGGTCTGTAAAGCTTCCAAATCCACTTCCTTCTATTTTCCTTTGTCTCACTGCATGGAAGCCAAAAAAGGAACCGAGAAAGAGTATAAAACAAAGGTTGGTATTTTTCCAACTTCTTTGGGGTCTTTATAAACTTTTTAAAAGATTTCCTAGATGCCAGAGTACTCAAATACAAGTATGAACATTCCATTACAGATTGTTGTTTTTCTGAATTCCTCAAGTTCATGCTATTCTCTGTACTGGAGGCTACACCTCCTTAGAATGTTCTGGAAGGAATATGTCAGTGAAAGAGCAATACCCTTGCCCTATATCTATGTGGTCCAAATACCGCAGTTTCCCTTTCGCTTATACACAGCCCATCTGTGGTCTTCTTGTTTTGTCCTGACTGTTGTTCTCTCTCCTTGCCTGCCCCCTTGATTCATCCTGACACACACTTTCTCTAGAGCTTTGAAAGCTTGAGTATTTTCATTTCCTGGTGACGTCATTTTCACCAGATGACCCAGGAATCCCTGACCACACATCTCTGAAATTATGTTAACAGATTCTGTGACTAAACAAAGTCCGTGCTGGGATAACAGCACAACCATGAATCTCATCGGATTAAAATCAGCACAGAGTGCAGAGATCTGACCCAGCTCATTCTCACCCGTGCTGTGTGCCTGGCTCCATTGCGTAACTTCTCTGTGTTTTTGTTTTACCTGCAAGCATGTCAGGGGGCAGGCGGGTGGAAAAAAAAGGATCGTTAATCGTGCCATGATCCTCAACAGTGTCCCATCATCCCGCAGGCTGTCCCGCTCCTGAGCAGATCAAGCTGCAGTTCTGACAGAACGTTGCAAAATGAAATCACCAGTGCCCACCACTGCCCCTGCTCTTCCCAGAAGCTCTGTGAAAAGTCGTGTCTTGGAGCTCTCAGGATTGGTCATCCCTGACTCACCCTCCCTCAACACATATTTCTCAGCATTCCTAGAACTTAGAATAAGACAGGGCTGGGTATCTGCCAGGTGCTTGCTATGACCTCCAGGCCCTCTCTGTAACACCAGCTATGCTCAGGAGGAGGATGCTGCTGTGACCAGCCCATCTTAGACATGATCCAGAGGAGACTGGGAGGAAAGAACCCAGAATTCCTGACATTAAAGATTAAACCTGATAGTTCATTTGTTATTTATTTTTCAAGCTTTTGCCTGTATTTATTTAACAAATACTTGCATAGTACCTAAAATGTACCAAAAGTTGCCAACTTTTATCCTATTTAAGCCTCATAAAAACCTTATAAGATAGTATTGTAATAGCTGGGCGTGGTGGCACACACCATAATCCCAGCACTTGAGAGGGAGAGGCAGGCAGATCTCTGTGAGTTCAAGGCCAGCCTGGTCTACATAGTGAGTTCCAAGCCAACTGAGGCTACAGGAGACCTTGTCTCAATAAGACACCCCCCCCCCGCAAAAAAGATAGTGTTGTATTAACTTTTTCTGGAAAGACACAAACAACTATTAACCCTAGTTGTATACCAATGACGGGCCAAAAATGTGAGTCCAATGAGTTTATTGGGCTTTCTTACAGAATTTGGGCAAGGGGTTACTTGCATGAGTGTGGGTGGCCACAAAACAGCTGCATCACTGCAGTCCCACCCAATCAGGACCAGCAAGCTCCAGCAACCCTCCTGTCTCTGCTCCCATAGTACTGGGGTTACAGGTGTGCATGTGATCATGCCTGAGTGTGTTCTGAGGGTTTGAACTCAATTTCTCAGGCTCACATAGCAAGTGCCCTGCTGATCTGTCTCAGTGTCGTTTTAAAAGGGTGATGGCATGTCGTTGCCCTGCCCACCAGTGGTTCCGGGTCTACCCAAAACAATGGAGAAAAGGAAGGAGTTAGCTGCAATGAATTTGAGCAAATCTGACCATCACCTGGGACTGCAATTTGTGAGACTGCTCAGGGAGACTTGAGGGGACAAGAGATTTTTATTCCCTAAGAGCGACCTGGGAAAACTGTGGGATCTACCCCAGATTTCACCACAGAGCAAGGAAATGGTGGCCCTACAGCACAAGTCTGAAGAGTGGTGGGACTCAAAAATAAGGTTTCTGTGAGGGGATCCCTTGCAGGTCCTGCTCCTTTATCCTAGCTGTTACATGTGTCAAAGCTTGGAAAGGAGCGAGGCACAAGGTGAGTACCCCCTTTTCATCAATATTAGACAATGCAGAAAGATGCAAAAAGACAGATGTGAAAGCTCCATGTACCTCAACCTTAGGACCAGAAATGATCGCTCACTGTTTTATTCCCTGTACCTAGAATGGCATCTGCTCTTGAATAAGAAAAAGAACATAGTAGGGGCTTTCCACATATTTCCTTATTTAATTTTCGCAAGAGGCTAGTGAGGGTGAGGGTGAGTGGTATTTTTTTTTAAATAAAAGTAGACGGTGAAGCCTGAGGAGTCACTTGTTCTGGTCACGCAGCCAGAAGCAGAAGAGCGGGGGTGACCTGTCCCGCCTCCCACTGAAGTCCTGCCAGACACATACTACCTTTCAGGGACACACAGTGCCCAACTGCTGTTGGTCACTTCCTCTGGCCCCAGCTAATGAGGAGGTCAGGCTGAAGAGAGTACCGATGAAGATTCTCAGGGCTTCTGGCTGAGAACAGAACTGACTGCTTTTTTGTTTTGTTTTGGGTTTTTCTGGGAGCGGGGAGCAGGTTTGTTTTGAAACTTTTAAAAGGCTTTCCTAAGTAGCAGATAGTGACACGGAACCCAGTCAAAGTGCTGAGTCTCACATGTACCAAAGGTGCCTGGCACTGAGAAGGAACTCATGTTGATTTCAAGAGCATTGCACAGCTTGTGTTGTCCTTCTGCAAAACAGACTAAACTATGGGTGGCAGGAAGTGGGGATCTCCCTTCCTCCAGGGATCAGCATCCTGTTGCAACAATTTCCCATCATCTCTCTCCATCCATGTCCTCTGAGAGACAGAGATGGGATTCTAACATGCAGGACTGCTCAAGGCAAGCAGGTCACCAAAGAACTCTAGTTTTCTTATTCTTTTTTCTTTTGGTGCTAAAGATTAACCTCCTTATCACCACCACTACCACCCACACTACACACACACACACACACACACACACACACACACACACGCCTGCTAAGCAGGTGCTCTACCCGAGTTACACCCTTAGTGCCAAGGCTCTCTATCTTTCCGCAGCTGTAATTTCATGGTCAGTTCAACTGGGCAAAAGGAATGGGCCTCTCTTCAAGGAAGCTCACCCCACAATATCGTGCAGGCTGGCTTTGCCTGGTAGGTCACCCTGGAACCTGCTCAGACTAAAGATGGCTCTTCGGGCAAGAAAGCAATAGTCACATGCTAAAAGCTGATGGCCAGGGCCATGCTAAGAGAACCGCTATGCCTTGTAGCCTCAAGAAGTAATTCTCCTCTGCACACACGCAGGAAAGCAGTAACAGTAACATTGATCATTGATCTATGCCAGACAGTGGATGTGAGCAGAGATGGGTGTACCCCACTTCTACTGGGATTTCCTGTGGCGTGAGGAAGACACATGGGGTGCTGGTGTTGGTCAGGTAAACAGAGAGCTAAGTGTCTCAGATTAATATTTCCAAAATTCCACCCAAATTCATTGTGCTCCTAGCCTTGCCCCATTGTGCATGATGACAGATTCATGTGACATATCTGTTCATCCACTGACTGAAGGAGTCACTCATTCAAATAAATATACCTGCCTTACAACCTAAACTAAAAGATAGTTTACAAAATTAAATGGTTAGAACAAGAAAATATGGCAAAGAAACAAGTCAAATGCAAGTAAGTACAAACGTCCCACATCACAAGCTGGTTTTAGGACTTTGTCAGGTCCTGGCTCCGTAGCTGAACAATTGTGTTTTCCTCTTTAAACAGGGCCAAACATTTGTCAACAATGAATCACATTCCAAGTCCCAGTAGTGCAGGGCTGGTCCGCCTAGTATAGGATCCCACGAAACTCCTCAGGCTCCAGTGATAGCCCAGCATGGCAGTCACCAGGCTCAGCCTGTATGACTAACAGCACAGGCTCAGCCCAGAAGAAGCCTGGCCTCTTAAGCAAGTCTCCTGGAAAAGGACCGTGTGTGTGTGTGTGTGTGTGTGTGTGTGTGTGTATGGGTGTTAGCAAGAAAAGAGAGTTTGGGGATGTGTCTCAGTTATAGTCCTTAACTAGCATGAACAAGACCCTGGGTTCGATCCTCAGCACCACATAAACCAGGTATGGTGGCATATGCCTATAAATCCCTGAATTCAGTAGGTACAAACAGATAGGTCAGAAGTTCAAGATCATCCTGGGCCACATAGTGAGCTCAAAGCCAGTCTTGGATACATAAGACTCTATCTCATAAGGTTAAAAAGAGGTTCTTAGAAGTAAGAGAGTAAATTTTACATCTTTCATTAATCTAGGAAAAGATTTGATTGGATTATCCAAGTACCTCAGTGTGATTTGAACAGTAAGCATGTTCATGGTGGTGAGGGATGGAGTGCAGTGGTTGGGACAAGTTTCCAAAAAAGATGCCTTCACTTGTTTTGTCTTCAGCCGTTCACCAGCTGTGGAACACTAGGAAATGTACTCAACCCATCTGTGTCTTGATTAAAGCTATAAGGATTAAATGAAGTTCTGCATATGCACTTTGTCCGGTGTCCGGTGCACACTACGTGTCCTTATTAGCTGGTGCTGTCAGTCCTTATCAGCACCAGGCAATACACTCAACATGTTAAATTGAGATCTAACTTTTGCACAACTGAGTTTACCATGATAAACTATATTGAACTCAGTGTTTAAATGATTCATAATATTGTATCAGCATCATCACTGTCTAATTCCAGAATATTTTCATCATCCCACACAGAGAGATACCTCACATTCATTAGCAGTTTCTCCTGCCCCAATTCCCTGCAACCTCTGGCAGGCTTGACTCCACTTTCTGTCTCTAGATTTGCCTGTTCTGGACATTTCAGAAAAATGAATGTATAGTTCCTTGTGACTGGCACCTTCTACTTAGCGAAATGTCTCCAAAGTTCAGCTATTTTAAAGAGCCACACATGCCAGCGAAGTAGAAACTCATTGTAATTTGGATATTCTGTCTCAGTCTGTTTGTATGCCTATAACAAAATTCCACCTTATAAATGTATAATTTATAAGGAACAGAAATTTGCAGCTTCTAGAGGCTGGAAGTCCAAGATCAAAGTGGCAGCAGGTTCAGTGTCTGCTGATGACCTGGTTTCCATTCTCGAGAAGGTTCTTTGCTGCCACTTCTTCACATCAGAGGCAGAAGGCCAGGGGGAGTCTACTGATCTCCACCCAGCCCTTTCATAAGACACCGATCCCATCCACAAGGTCTCTACCCTCATGGCTGAATTACCTTAGAGGCCCCACTTCACCACCGTTGCACTGGAAATTGTGTTTCAGTGGAGGACACAGAAACAGTCAAACCAGAGCGTAAATACCTCTCTTTGGTCAGTTTTAATTGGGTCATTTGGCGTTTTTTTGCTTTGATGAGTTCTATGAATTCTACATATATTCTTCACACCAAATTCTTACCATGTATATAATTTACACAATAATTTGCAATCTGTGAAATATCTCCTCATATTCTTGATAGTATCCTTTGATACACTAAAGGGCTTTTTAATCTTTTATTTATTTGCTTTTATTTTATGTGTATGAGAGTTTTGCCTGCATGAATATGTGCACCAAGGGTGGGCGATGCCTGCAGAGGCCAGAAGAGGGCATCAGATCCCCTGGAACTGGAGTTAAAGACAGTTGTTAGGTGCCATGTGGGTGCTAGGAACCAAAGCCAGATCCTCTGCAAAAGCAGTCAGTGCTCTTAACCACTGAGCCATCTCTCCAGACCCACACAAAAGTTTTTAATTTATTAGGTGTGGGGGCACACACTTGTAATCTCTGCATTTGATAGGCCAGGGCAAGAGAATCATGAGTTTGAGGACATCCTGGGTTATATAGGGTGTTGACAGTGATGCTGGAAAATAAAGCAAGACTCTGTCTCCAAAGAAAATAATTTAAGCTTTCATAAACTTCAATTTACCTCTTTTTCCTTTTGCTGCTTGTGTTTTTGTTATATCTAAAAACCATTGCCCAGTGCATGGTCACAATGTTTCCTTCTAAGGTACTATGGTTTTAGCACTTATATTTAGTTCCTTAATTTGAGTTATTTTTTTTATGACATGAGGTAGACATTCTAATTTATTTTTCTGTATCTGACATTCAGTTGGTCCAGTATTATTTGTTGAAAAGACTATTCCCATCCACATTGAATAGTCTTGGTATTTTTGTAGAAACCCAACTGACCATGGGTGTATGGGTTTATTTCTGGACTTGCAATTTTATTCCATCTGTCAATATGTCTAGCCTCATGCCCATATCACATAGTTTTGAATAGTGTACTTTTTTAGTAAGTTTTGAAATCAGGAACCATGAGTCATTCAACTTTGCAGTTCTTTTTTAAGATTATTGTGCTTATTCTATGTCCCCTGTAATTTCTATAGACTTATGGCATCAACTTGCCCATTTTAGGGGGGAAATAGTTGCAAATTTGATAGTGATTTCTTTGGTTCTGTAGATCAAGTTGGGGAATACTGCATCTTAGTTATATTAAGTCTTCCAATAAACAGACATGGGGTGTCTTTCTGTTTAGTCATGTCATCTTTGACTTCACATAGCACTATTTTACATTTTATATATCAGGCTTATAGGACATTCACTAAATTTATTTGCATTTTATTCTTTTTGATGATATGTTAAGTAAAATTTATTTCTTTATTTCATTTCAGATTGCTTGTTGCTAGTATATAGCAATTGATTCTGTGTGTTGTTCTTACAGACTAAAACCATGATTAACTTGCTTATTAGTTCTAATCATTTTTAACAGATTCATTAAAACTTCCCATATACAACATCACATCACATGCAAAGAGAAATCATTTTACATTTCCTTTTTCAATGTGGATGGCTTTTATTTCCATTAATTGACTAAATGTGTTTTGTTGTGGTTGTTCAATTACTTTTCTGGACTAATTCTGCATCATCTGTCTTGTTCACTTTGTGTGACCACTGGTGTCTCTACTTACTTAATTTAGTGACCAGACGATGAAGGGCCAGAGATGCATTTTATCCAGACTCCAAGATCGAATCTGTATCCTAGTCTTGGCCAGGGATCTCTATGCATATTTCAGTGACTGAAAGCTCACAACTCTACATTAGCCTTCATTTCCCCCTTGCGCAGAGCCTCAAGGTCAGCCAGAAGCAGCCAAGACCTAGTCAGGTCTTTCTGATTAGGCATATATCTTTATGCGTTATATAGCTTTCTGGATTCCTAGCAACATGTCAAAACTTTTCAAAGCCCCAGCAAATGTTTCATTCTTCACTTTTCTCTTTTTTTGTTTTTGTTCTAAGTCTCTTGCTTGCCCTCAAAACTATTGCCTCAGACAACCACAAAGTTAATCGATTTCCTCTTGTTGTTTTTCAACAAATATCCCTTGGGTACAAGGTTCTTCTCAGTGGACAACTTCTGAGTCAAATGAATAAAGACAACTGTGCAAACAGGGTTTTGATGGTTGGCTTTAACTGTCAATCTGACACAACTTAAAATCCCCTGGGAAGAGAGTCTTAATAAGGGATTGTCTACACTGGGTTTACCTTCAGACATGTCATCCAGGGATGATCTTAAGTTAATTGGTGTGGGCAGCACCATTCCCTAGGTCCTGAACTGTATAAAAGGAGAGAAACAGAACTGAGCACAAGCATTCAGGCGAGCATGGGTGCATCCATTTCTGTCTGCTCTGGGCTATGGATGTGATGTGACTAGCTGCTTGAATTCCTCCCATGACTTCCCCATAATGATGAACTGAAACCTGGGATTGTGGGCTGAAATAAACCCTTTGCTCCCATAAGCTGCTTTTTATCAGGATATTTTATCATAGCAACACAAATGAAAGTAAGACAAGGGTCTTCCAGGGAGTGTCCATAAAGGCACAATCATGATAATTCTTTGTGAACGGGGCTTTAAAAGGACTTGAGTCCCATTCTACTCCCTCTGGTAGCTGTCTGGCATGTAGTAACTGCTCAATAAATACCTGTGATTACTTCTATTGTTGCATTATTATCTCATTCCACCAAACATCGAGAAAGAAATAACTACAGTTTTATTCATTGACAGATGAAGAAAAGGAATCATAAAGGTATTAAGAAATTTCCAAGAGTCAAGCAGTATGGAGAACTCTTAAAAAGCTAAAAATGAACCTACCATATGATCCAGTTATACCACTCCTTGGTATACACCAAAGAGACATCCTATTGCAGAGACACTTGTACATCCATGTTTGTTGCAGCTCTTTTCACAATAGCTAAGAGATGGAAGCAATCTAACTGTCCCTCAACTGATGAACGAATAACGAAAATGTGGTATATTTACACAGTGGAGTTCTATTCAGCAGTAAAGAAAGACGAAATCATGAAATTTGCAGGTAAATGGATGGAACTGGAAAATGTTATACTAAGTGAAGTAACCCAGATTCAGAAAAACAAAATATGTATGTTCTCTCTCATTTGTGGATCCTATCACCAAATCCTTATATGTGAGTGTATATCCTGATGAAACTGCAGGAACCAGGACAATGGAAAGTAACGAGGGAGATAAAAGGCAAGAAGGAATCTGAGAGAGAAGAACAGTCGGAGACAGGTGTTACTAAGGGAGCAATGGGTAGAATGGAGGTATTTAAATGGAAGAGAGAGAGGGTTATATAAGGAACTATGGGGATAAAGGAGAAGAAGGATCTCAAGAGAGGTGGGGCTATAGGAAGCAGGTATTATCAAGGAAGAAATAGGGGAAATGGGGATATTTTAAATGGGGTGGGTATAGAGGGGTGTTTATACAGGGAGAGAGAGGAGAGATAAATAATGCCTATCTAGTGTTAAAAAAAAAACAGAGGGAATCATATTAGTCCAATAACTTGATGACAATTGCACATACATTATCTCCAGATGAGTCCATACGTATAGCCAAAGGCTACATAACAAGAAACAGTGCCAAACAGGAGAAACCTTCCTTTGAGTTGTTGGCCAGGGTAGTCCAAGAGACTCCTAAAATTACACAGGCTATTACCACAGCCCTTGATTGCCTCCAGGAACTTGAAGGTAAGACCCTATTGCTGAAGATAGGACATATTTCGGACACAGGATTTGGAGCAATGGCGCTAGACCTGACCTGGAAGCCACTGCCCCTGAATGCTAACTCTCATAGCTTTGGAGAGCACTATACAAGCTGCTAAGGGAGAACATCAATTGATGGTCCAACCCCAGCTTTAAGGCCTAGTAACCACAACAATGACTGGTGCAGCAAATGACATTGGTGCAGTAGTGGCATTTTTATCTTGGGGGTAATCAACGGCTTCCTAATTAGACTTAAAGCCCACTCAATAGGAGGAAATTCATGTGTGGTACTGTAAAGATAGCCAAATACACATAGCTGGAGAGGTCATAGATCTTAGAGAAAATGCCAAGGCTGTCACATCCCTAGACAAATGTAATTTCTCACTATGTGAAAAACATGGATCCTCATATTTACAGACAAGTATCCCAGTCACCACTAATCAAAGAAGCCTCTTTTGCAACACACAGAGATTATTACAGAGTTCCACTACTTGTCATACACAAACATTGTCTGTGAATTGCCCAAGCCTAAGTGACACATCTACAATGCAACCTCTATAACCAAGGCTCATAGAACATAGAACAGGGTAAAGAGAACACCAATGCAGCTCTCAGTTCTCACCAATGAAGCTCCTTCACGCAACAGAAGGTCAGGAAAACAAAAGGTCAGAAACGGCCAAAGTGTAGAGAATAAGAGTCTGCAGAGCATGGGTCTTTGGACAGGACTCCTATACTAAACTCCACCCACCCAGGGCTCAAAGACCATTGTGGAAGAGAGGGTGGAAAGATTGCAAGAGCCAGGGGAGGAGGTGCATGACTATATGGAAACAGAGTCCTATGGGCTTCTGGGACCTTGCTCATATGAACCTACAGCAATGGTGTCAGCATGCACAAGACCCATGCAAACTCAAGCAAACAAAAACTCACACAGAACTGTGGAAATGGGCAACAGGCCCCAATCTTAGTCGAAGAATTATTGGCAGCTGATTACTGCTGGATGAGGAAATGCTGATCTTAAAAGGAGGGATTCTATATAGGCTGACAAGATCCCAGTGGATGAACTTACAGTGAGGGACATTTGGGGACACTAACTTGACATGATATGACTTAACACAAATGACAGAATGTATGAATTCCAGTTGTGGGGGGGGAACATAACTACGGGAGGGTGCAAATGGGGATGATTGAGATGCTCTGCATGAAATACACAAAAATTCAATTAAAAATTTACAATAAAAGAGAAATTCCCAAGGAGTCACATAACTAACTTTGACTGTGTTGCTACACAGAAAAGATACAAGGTGATCCCCCAGCGTGTGCTGTCACATGCCACCTACCATCCATAAAAACAGCCAGAGCCCAGAGGCAGGTAGAAGAGAGGATGAGTCACATGCCTGTGACAATCATGATCCTCAAGGGCTGGGAACACCCACTTCACTGCCCTATTCTCTCTATACCCAGAAGAGAAAGAAGAGAAAAAAAAAATCTATGCACTCAAGTGGTACAAAGGAGGCCGTGAAGAGGTGATGGAAAACACAAATGGAGGAAGGTCTCCAAAGACTATCAGTAGCTCAAAAGAAAGAATATCAGCCTCTCCATCTTACTTCTTAAAGAAGATTTATTACTTATGCATGTGTGTGTGTGTGTGTGTGTGTGTGTATGTGTGTGCGTGCAAGTACATGTGGGTTTCCAGGGAAGCCAAAAGAGGGTGCCAGATTCAATGGAACTGGACTTACAGACAATTGTGAGCTGCTCAGTATGGATGCTGGGAACCAACCTTCAGTCCTTTTCTTTTTGTTCTTTTTGAGACAGAGTCTCCCTGTAGCCCTAGCTGGCCTGGATTTGCTATGGAGACCAGGCTGGCCTCGAACTCACAGAGATCCGCCGGCCTCTGCCTCCCAAGTGGGATGAAAGGCATGCACCACCATGCAAAGCTAGTCCTCTTTTTTAAGAGCAGAAAGCTATCTTAAAAACTGAGCCATCTCAATCCCACTGAAACTGGCCAATGGCCCATGGAAAACAGACAATGCAGAGATCCGAAAGTTCAATGCCTTTCCACAACAGGAGGAAGATCGTCCCACACCTACCACCCCTCCAAGGCTCAGGGACTTTTGTGGAACAGATTGGTGGAAAGAATGTAAGAGCTGGAGGAAGGGGTGGAGTGTTAACTGGAAGTGTCCTCCTCCACTATGCTGGCAAGCTATAGTCAAATCTTCCCACACTCATCAAGGAGTTGAGGAGGGGAGTCAGTTACCCCTCCCACTCAGTCGACCTTAGCTGCATGTGGGGGAGGGACAAACGATATATAAGCCAAGAACACCATTTTCTGGGACTGTCGGGAGGTTACAGGATTTGTATTTGAGTGTGGACTTTACAGCACAGCTGTAAATGTGGGGCTCCCACTCTTCTGTAAATAAACCCCTGCCCTATGTTCTGTTAGCAAACCCAATAAGCTAGTTAGGATTTTCAAAAAAAAAGAGCTAGTGGAAACCTTCATTATTCCACCAAAATTTACCCCATGTTGGCAAATCCTTTGGTCTTTAATTTTCTTTTTTTTTTTCTTTTGCTCTTGTTTCGTTCTTTTGGGGACAGGGTCTCCCTATGACCCCAGCTAGCCTCAATCTCTCTGTGTGGACCAGGCTGGCCTCAAACTCACAGAGATATGCCAGGTTCTCCCTCCTGGGATTGAGGGTATATGCCACTATGCCCAGCTTTAGTCTTTGATTTCTTTTTTTATTATTTCATTTATTATTTTATTTTATGTGTATGCATGTATGGCCTGCATGTAGGTAAGTGCATCCATATAGTGCAATGCCCACAGAGAACAGAAGAGGCTGTTGGATCCCCTAGAACTGGAGTTATGGACAGCTGCTAGCTGCCATGTGGGTGCTGGGATTTAAACCCGCATCTTCTACAAGAACAGTCAGTGTTCCTAACCACTGCGCAATCTCTCCAGCCCCAGTCTTTGATTTCTTATCCCTACTTTTCCACCCTTAAACTTCATTCTATATATATTTTGATGTAACCTGCTTCACGTTGTCTCTGGAAAAATGTGTTAAAAATTATCTCTCTTTGGAATAATAAAAATATTCTTTTAAAAAAAAAAAAGCTGAGCCATCTCTCCAGACCCACCATATTGCTTCCTGCTTTACTTAGCACTGGAATGAAGAAAATGCTTCACTCAGTTCCCACTCACATTTATATTTATATTTACAGTTATAATTATATTGCATGCTTTCTCAAGTCTGATGGCATCCAGGTAGCAAAGCCAGCTGCCCCAAATTTTCCTCCCATCTTGTCTCAATGAAGAGTCCTTTCAGACAGGCCAGTAGGTAATTTAGTGGAGTTTAGGAGTGTAATCTGTGGAGCTAGAGCAGGCTTGGCAGAACAGAGAATACGAAACTTGTTCAGAGACTAGCTATACTAACAGAATAGGAGCCGACACTTGTATAGTCTTGATGCTAGGCGACGTGATGAGAGCCCAATGCAAATGTGGGTAAAAGGCTAACTCTGTAGTACTTGGAAAAGGAGGTAGCACCTTGTGGTCAGACCATGGCATCTAGAGCAACAAGTGGGGCAGGATTCTGGAGGAAAAGCTGGAGAGCAGTAACTGCTCCAGAGTTCAAAATGCGGGTAGAGGCAGGACACCTAACCAAGGCAAGGTTGATGAATCATCACACTCAGGCATCTATAACAACTCCTCCACAAAAAGGTGGTGGGACAAAATGTCCTTGGAGCATGGGCAAGTGTGATGACTAGTGGAAATGGTCCAGAAGTCTTGGGACATTCTGGAGCTGGTAAGGCTGAGGCACTTCCGCTGCTCGCTCTTAGGCAAGGAGTATGGCTCAGACAGCAAGGAACAGACACAAGAAAATGCTGAGAGATTAGTATTCTATTCCTGGGAAGAGATTCCAGGAACACCAACAAAAGGAGGAAGGATGAGCTGACAAACATGTTGGGGATATACCAAACCAGGTCAGACTGCACATTCCTTTCTTCTCTGAGATCAGTTCTAGCACACAGCAAGCCACTTCCTACCTGCCAGCTACTCCTCTGTGCCCCCTAAAATGGCATGTGTATTAGGATGGTAGCCTCTCTCTAAGGCATGGGAGGTAATCACATTCAAAGATGGGAAAGGACTCATGTGTCCTTGAAACATTTGAGACTAGAGGTAAGAGGCAGATCTTGTAAGGGCAAATGAAGGGACCAGGGTCTGAACTCCTGAGTCCCAGATCTTCCTCTTCCATACTGGGGATACAGCCAAACTTTCAGGAAAGTAACTGGGTATGGGATGAAGCTCCCAGTGAAAAGCAGTGAAGAGCGCCATGCCTTCTGAGCTCCAACTTTAGCTGCAGGGACAGTACCATTATGGGTCAAGGGCTGGCCACTCTCTGCTTGAGGTGGACTACTACTCAGTCCCTGCTTCCATACCTTGTAGACATCTTGCTGAGCTAGTAGTAGGAAGAGTGATTACCACCTGTGCCTCAAGAACTTTCTCCAAATCACTCAGCCAGTCGGGACCAACTATTCCTCTCCTGGTGTTTAGCTGGAGCTCGGTGGTATGGATTAGGGGTCAAAGAAAGCTGACTGGGGCACACTAAAAGATGAGTGAGTCAAAGGAGAGAGTGAGTCAAAGGAAGAATTAAAGTCTGTAGCCTTGGAGCTGACGAGATGACTCAGCAGATAAGAGCACAGCTGCTCTAGCAGAGGACCAATGTTCAATTCCCAGCATCCACATGGCAGCTAACAACCGTCTGGAACTCCACTGCCAGGGGATCCGATGTTCTCTTCTGATTTCCGCAGGCATTACATGACATGGAGAGTGAGTCAAAGGAAGAATTAAAGTCTGTAGCCTTGGAGCTGACGAGATGACTCAGCAGATAAGAGCACAGCTGCTCTAGCAGAGGACCAATGTTCAATTCCCAGCATCCACATGGCAGCTAACAACCGTCTGGAACTCCACTGCCAGGGGATCCGATGTTCTCTTCTGATTTCCGCAGGCATTACATGACATGGGCACATACACACATGCAGGCAATACACTCATACACATAAAATAAAAATAATAAATAA
>NW_008360326.1:9365940-9412174 GCF_000622305.1 Nannospalax galili | reverse complement strand
AATACACTCATACACATAAAATAAAAATAATAAATAAAAAAATATTTTTTAGAAAAGTCTGTAGCCTTTCTAAACAGAGAAGTTGAGAGGCTACCTCATTTGGGAAAGAAATGGTGTATTCACTTAAAGTACAAGTACCCTGCAACATACTGCTGGGACTCATCACCCCACATTGCCTTCATTCAAAGAGCTCTGAAAGAATGTTCCCCTGAACAGTTCTGTTCTGGGTTTCCAAATTGCTCCCTCTGGAACGCTGTATACAGTCCTGATTATGTTTATGCCCAAGTCTTCACTTTCTTCTGTCTTCAAGGCCTACTTCAAGTGCCAAGACCTTATTCTATCCTAACAACTCCCTCTTCCTTTGGCCTGAAGATGTGTTACCCCTCTCTGAAATGTTTTATGGCTCTTATGATAGTTTAAATGAGAACTATCCCCCATAGGTTCAAGTATTTGAACTCTGTCGCCTGTGGGTGACAGTTTGGGGAGGTCATGGAATCTTTAGGGGGTGTAGCCTTGCTGGAGGAAATGTGTCGCTGGAGGAAGGCTTTGAGCCTTCGTAGCCTCGCCCCACTTCCAGTTTGCTCTCTCTACATTGTGTTGGTGGTTGAAGATGTGAGTGCTCAGCTTTTGGCTCCTTCCACCATGTCTGCCAGTAACTGTCATACCTCCTGACCATGATGACCTTTTATCCCTCTAGAACTGTAAGCCAAAATAAACTCTTCCATAAGCTGCTCATGGTCATGGTGTTTTATCATGGAAACTGAAAGTAACTAACTCAGCTCTGAAGCTCTATCAAGAGATTCTGAAGCAGAATGTGTTTTCAGGCTATGTGCTCCTGGCTATGGGAACATCTTATCCATGCTAGTTTTCCTCATAGAACCTGTCCAGGGCCGGACTATATTACATGATGATTGATCTACTCAGTTACTCAGTATTTAAGCATCTTCTTGGACAAAAAGCTTCCTTATAAGATGTCTGAAATCACTAGAATGTTCTCATATCAACCTAATGCTGCACCCCCATATCTTCTATTACTGTTACCTTCCCCTTAGTGACTGTCTGAGGAGTATTTTTCTCCATCCTCAACACGACAGACTAGCAATAATCTGCAGTTTGCTCCATCCCCCTCTCATCCTCACCAAATCTCCCCTTTTTAAACACACAACCTAAAAGAGACCATCAACTTGTCTCAGTGACTAGACACTAGGGAAAAGAGAGAGAAGAAGGAAAAACTGAGTTCAAAGACAATGGCTGATGGGGATTGGTTTGAGGTTTGGATAGGATCCAGTTCTCTGATTTTGTGATTCATTCTCAGAGAAGAAAGACTCAAGTCCTGGGAATATGTGTGGAAGGCAATGGAATTGCTTCACCCTTTAAGACAGTACCCAAAGAAGGGTGTTGTGTAGCTGGGCTCAGTGTCAAGTGGAGCCTTTGGAACCCAGCAGCCAGTGCAGTTTTTCTGCAGATGACTGTTACCTTAATGGTGCAGTCGGTGGAGCATGAAGACCTACCTGGAACTCAGATTCTGTTTAACAGGAGGAAGGCACCTTAGACATCATCTCACCCTGCCTTTCTGTCTATAGACAAGAAAAATAAGGCCTAGAGGAGAAGTGAATTAAGCAGTTACCTGCATGTGTCTTCACAGATCTACACTGAGTTCACACGCAGCCTCCTGCCATATAAACTTAGGCAGAAACAGAAAAACTCATCCTCTACCTGCTCCCTGGTACCTCAGATCCTCAGCAAGGTGTGGACAGAGCACAAGAAGCGAGAAAGTGAAGTAAAAGAACAGAGCAGAAGAGGGAGAGCTAGAGAAAGAAAACACACAGGATACTGTACTAAAGGTAAAATGCACATAGTAGAGACAGCACGTATATGCCAAACAATTAAACCAGGACATTCCAAGCAAATTACATAAATAAATTGCAGTATTGCATCATTTGCCTAGAGCTTATGCTGGAAATTATCAGTGGATACAAACAAAATAGTCAAACTATAAACCTTGACCAGGAGCAACCCTCAATCAAGCTGCAGTTGAGTCGTGAAGAGGACAGAAAGTGGAGATGGGGAAAGAAGAAAATCAGGGCCTTGGTGGAATCGGTACCAGATGACGCTTAGCCCTGATGACCACACAGTCATCTGCTATAGTTGCTAACTATTTTTATATCCCTGAACAACTTCATAAACAAGAAACAGAAGCCAATTACCCTGACAGAATTGGAGACCCTCTCTTGCTGCCTCTTCTCTTTCAAATATGATAAATATTTTTTAATATTTTATGTGTATGAGTATATTGCCTGCATGTATGTAAGTGCACCCGTGTCATGCAATGCCTGTGGAGGTCCGAAGGAGGTGTGAGATCCCCTGGAACTGGAGTTGTGGAAGGTTGTTAGCCACCATGTGGGTGCTGGGATTCGAACCCGGGTCTTCTGCAAGAACAACCAGTGCTCTTAACTACTGAACCATCTCCCCAACCCCATGATATATATTTTATAGCAGTATAGAGACACATAGAGAAAGAGGTTTAAATAAATAGGTAGATAAGTAGCAGACAGCGAGACAGACAGGTAGCTATGGCTGTAAAATCATCTGCCAAGCGCTTTTCATGAACCATTTATTTAATCCTTGCAATGATTCAACTTGTGGTTGAGATTGCTGAAATGCAGAGAGCCAGAGCTCACAAAGCTATGAGGTGGCAAACCCCAGAATCAAGTCCAGGTGACTCTGAGCACAGTGTCATACTGACTGTCTCACCAAGATGGCACTTGAAATAAAGAGGCCAGGAGCACTGCAAGGTTAAAACTCCTTCCTTGAGAAATGCAAAGGGTAAGGGAACTCAAGGGGGAAAAAAGAGTAAATAAGTCATAGTACAAAACAAGCTGTTCGTTGGGTAGACAGGAAAAGTATCCCCCAGGAGGCCTCCACAGTCACTTTGACTTCATCCTGCAGCTGAAGGGGGCATCTGTCTCACGGAGGAAACCAAGTTTCTTCCCACACATACAGAGCTGCTTAGAGAATGACTTGCTAATCACCATACACCCGCTCTTCTGGTTCATTTTGCTTTTGTGTTTGCTCTGCTTGGGATCAAATTCAGGGTCTTGTGTATGCTACGCACATAGTCTTCCACTGTGATGCAATCCCCCAGTCTATCCCTCTTGTTTTAACTTGGGTCAGCTGGTGCCTCAGCACAAAAACATAAGTGCTTTGTGGCATCTAAAAACCCAGAGTTCTTGAAATGGGCCTGGTGGTACACACCTTTAATCCAAGCACTCGGGAGGCAGAGGCAGGTGGATTTCTGTGAGTTCAGGGTCACCCTGGTCTATATAAGTGAGTTCCAGGACAGCTGGGGCTACAGGAAGACCCTGTCTCAAAAAGACAAAATAAATAAATAATAAATAAAACCCAGAGTTCTATGAACAGCAGTGAAGCAAACTGGGAAAGCCTTTTTTGAAGAAAAGCAACTTTCCCAGTGGCAGAGCAAGTGACAGGCTGTATCGTCTCATGGGTTCGGGCCCAGCCTCATCACTAGCAATGATTCTGTGGCACTCTCTCCATCCTTCTACCTCTGTAACTATTTGTCTTTTTAATTTTTAAATCACATTTACTTACTTTGCATGGGTGTCTATATGTGTGTGAGGTCAGAGGACAACTTGTGGGAATTGGTTCTCTCTTCCCATCATGTAGGTCCCAGAAATCAAACTCAGGATCATCGGGCTTTGTGGCAAGTACTTTTTACCTGCTTAATCATCTGACCATCCTCTATTTGTCTTCTTAAAAACCAGTTATGGCATAAAATCCTAGGACAGAAAATTCATTCTTTAAAAATTTGATTCACAACTGAAGATCAAATAATGGCTCTTTTTTGAATATTTTATTATTTTATCTTATGTGTATGAGTATATTGCTTGCATGTATGTAAGTGTACCCATGTTGTGCATTGTCCATGGAGATCAGAAGACGGTGTTAGATCCCCTGAAACTGGAGTTATAGATGATTGTTAGCTGCCATGTGGGAGCTGAGAATCAAACCCAGGTTCTCTGCAAGAGCAGCCAGTGCTCTTAACTGCTGAACCATCTCTCCAGCCCCCAAATAATGACTCTTAAAACTCATATTCATTCAAACTTGGACTCATTCTTATTTGAAAATTACACGGGTACATTGTTTGGGATAAAAACTCTAAAATCTATGTGGCTTAACCATCTGCTTTTTGTCTGCTGATCCTCACTGAACAAACTGAATAACTGAAGGTATTGTTAATTTTTATATTTGTTAATTTTTTATTTGCTAAAATTTTGAAACATGGCCAAGACTCTTTGAGAAAAGCAAATATTTAGCTCCCTGTTTCCTCTAGTTAGTTTTTGTCTGTCTTTCCTGTAGAACAACCTTTAATCACACCAGGGACAGATGTGCTCATTTCAATAGCCCAAGAAATGGATCTCAAACTGCCAAAATACAAGGATTAGAAACAAGCTAGTCCAGTAACTGTTTGTTGCAGAAAAGAGAACTTATATGACAGAAACTTACCCATCATGGACATATTGTGCTGTGGTGCTCAGCAGGACAAGACCTGAAGTAAGTAACACCAGATTGCATGGACAAGACACTTTTCCGAGCCCCAGGGTACATCAATACCTTAGGCATTGCTGTCTGTTGCTATGAGTAAGGTCAATGAGGCATCAGACTGTTTGGGATCATGATAGTCAAAATTGCATGCTTACTGGATGATTAACCAAGAATGAAAGGATGTATTGTTGTCACTAGTGGTGACAAAGATAACTGTTCACCAAAGGCTTGTGCTTCCCTTCCATTGCAGAGATTTGGTTGAGAAATGGTTGAGAAGTAGATCTTCAGCCTCTTTTCTCTTGGTTGATACATGGGGATTGGTTTCATCAGTAGAACATGAACAAAGCAAATTAATGTCACATTTGGACTTACAGGGTTAAGAAATCAGAAGGTTTTACCTACAAGAAAGCTAAGACCCTGGATCACTGCACAGACAGCAAGAGGCTTAAACTCACTTTGAACTTTGAATGAATGACAAATAACTTCTGTTAAACCACTGAATGAGAAGTATCTCAAAAAACATAACAATATTCGAGGCCAGCCTGGTCTACATAGTGAGTTCCAGGACAGCTGGGGCTACAAGGAGACCCTGTCTCAAAAAAGACAAAAATAAATAAATAAATAAATAAATAAATAAATAAATAAATAAATAACAATACATCCCAAACCAGCAAGTTACGTGGAGACCCTGTCTGATGCTCCGATGTTAATAAAATGGTAAACCTGTAGTTCTTAAGATTATGAACTAAGAAATAGCAATCCATCCCAGTTCGAGGAGAAAATCCTACCTAGACTACTTTGGAAGAATCTGCCTGTTATCCAAAAAAAAAACAGCCTCAGATTGCATCAGCGTTGATTTCTATCATTTAAACAGAATGAAAAATATAGAGAATATTAACACAAGCAAGTCATTCTGGTTTAAATTTCAAGAAGTTCTGTAACTGTTTGCTCCAACTAAATAATGAAAAGCTTAGCTAAAACCATCCTTAACACAGAGGTTCTCCAGCCTCTCACTAACAGATTTTTCAGTCAGTTCAGTCAACTTAGCTGAATGCCACAACTGAGATCAGAAGGGAAAAATTTCAAAAGTCATTGAATTCATTTGGCCCATAACCCACTAAGGAAATGGCTACGTAAATACAGCTCTTGCTAAAAGTCTTCTGTTTGCTCAGCTGTGTTTATTGAAATTACCAGCCCTAACTAAGCCCTCCAGCTCACCTGAACTTGGGGTACTTAGTGACAAATAATTGGAAATCAACTAATAAAGTAAACATGTATGACGTGCTCTTCTGCGTCTAAACTCGGATGCATCACCAAATGTTGGTTCCAGAGTTTTCAAGAGGCACTACCTCAGTGATGTGAAACCTTGACTTTCCTTTAAGCAGAGGCATATAGTGTACCACAGATCTCAAAAAGAATTTTTTAAAAAACTTTTAGCAGCAACAGATGGCTGCTGGGAGGGGCAGAGACAGTCTCTTTCAAGCATGGGACTCTTGGTAGGTTAACCAGGCTCCAGTGGATGTACCCACACTGAAGGACATTTGGAGACACAAATTAGACTCTATTGGCCTTGACAGATGATAGATAGATGATTGATAGATGATTGATGGAAAGACAGATAGATGATAGATAGATGATAGATAGATAGATAGATGATAGATAGGTAGATAGATAGATAGATAGATAGATAGATAGATAGATAGATAGATAGATAGATACAGTTATAGTAGAGTATATTAAATTGGTCAGGGAACAATAAGGGGAGGTGCAGATCAGAGAGGGTCTAAATACCATCAAATTATATTATATGAAAATTGCAAAAATCCAATAGAAACAACTTTAAGTAGAAGAGGTAAAGGAGAATAATGGAACAGGAAAGGAGATGGGAGAACAGGGTAGAGGAGCAGAGGAGGGAATATGGGAAAGGATAACTAAGACTAAAGACCTATGAATGTCATATGGAAACTCTACCATGGGGGACAATGCCTCCCCCAGACACCACAGGCAATCAAATAAAAAGCCCAAAGCCAAGTATGAGTAACCTCTACGAGTGTTGGTCAGTGCAGTCCCACAGACCCCCCTCCACAAACATTACAGGCCATTGTCACTCCTCTTGGTTATCCACTAGAATTTGATGGCAAGACCCTATTGCTGAAGACACCACACGGGGAAGTCAAGCTAGTACCAACCTGGAAGTTTCATTTGTAATGGCTAGCTCTCATTAGGTTCTACGCACACAACCAGGGAGAAAAGTCATCAACAGTCTTACCCAACTGTGAACTCTGCAAGCTACAGTAGCAACTAACCTGACCATCTATGACCACTAGTGCAATAATGACACAAATGTTTTGGGAATAAACCATCACTTTCTGATTAGATTTAAGGCTCACTCCACAGGAGGGAAAACATGCCTGGTACTAACTGGGCAAAAACACTGGTGCTGACTAGGTCATAGGCCCCAGGGAAGAACCTAGTACCATCTTTCTGTTAAATAAACATGGTAATAAACTGCCCCCTGTGTTCTTATCTTTATATCCATAGATTAGTGCATCTCTCAAGTCTGATTACAGAAGCTTCTTTTTGCAGTAGATGGTAATTAACACAGAGACCTACAACCAGTCAATGTGCAGAAAATAAGAGATTGTGGAGTGCTCAGCTCTAAATGGCACATCTATATCATACCATCCCTCCAAAGGCTCAGGGATCATTGCAGAAGAGGGGGCAAAAAATAATATACTAGCCATGAGAGTACACATCTACAGCATTGCAGGATGTGGTGGCTTGAATGGGAAATGTCCCCCATAGGCTCAAGAATTTGAAACATTGGTCCCCATTTGGTGGCACTGTTTGGGGAGATCATGGAATCTTTACGAGAAGGAGGCACACAGTGGGTAGGCTGTGAGAGTTTATATAACCTCTTCCCACTTTCAGTTTGCTCTTTCTGCTTCATGCTTGTGGTTGAAGATGTGAGCACTCAGTTTTCAACACCTGCATCTGTGCCTGCTGCTCCCTGCCATGCCTCTCTGCCATGAAGAATTCTTATGCTTCTGCAATCATAATCCAAAATGAACGCTTTTTTCTATAAATTGCCTTTGTCATGATATTTTATCACAGCAATGGAAAAATAACTAATACACCAGATGTTGCAGGGCCATTGCACACATGAACTCACAGAGGCTGGGACTGAAAGCATAAGACTTACATAAGATCAAGTCAGCCAAAATCTCAGCATGGATGGTGGAAGAGTCCATGAAGTTGCCACCCCTATCTGAGGAACTACTGACAATTAATGGCTGCTGGAAGATAGTCAGTTTTCTTCAGGATGGTGAGCCCTGAGAGGCTACCCATGCTCCATGAGATGGTTCTACATCCATGTACATATACACGGCACTATGTGAACTCAGTGGGTAATTTTTAAGAAAGAGAGAACTGATCATGGTACCACACACCTTTAATCCCAGCACTTGGGAAGCAGAGGCAGGTGGATCTCTATGAGATTGAGGCCAACCTGGCCTATATGGTGAGTTCCAGGCCAGCTGGGCCTACAGGGATGCCCTGTCTCAAAAAACTAAGAATGAGAGAGAAAGAGAGAACAAGTTAGAAGGGAAAAGAGGGACAGGAAAAGAATTGGAGGAAAGGGAACAGGGGAATTGGATTTGATCAAAACACATTTTATTCATATATGAATATTAAATAAAATATTTTCAAATATATAAGGAAAAAAACCTTAAGGGTGGTTAACTTGAAAAGAGCTACAATGAGTAATCGTAGAGGCCTACTTTTTACATGGAAGGATAGCTAAGGAATATGGAGTCCATTACTTTGTAAACAATGTTGAGCATCAGAGCCCATGTTTCTAGAAAGCTCACACAAAACTTAAACAAAGCAAGCAAATTCCAAACTACTACAATTAAAAGAGTCGGGATACGAAAATCCCTCCATCCACTTCCTTTTCTTTATAGTTCTACCTAGGGCTCCTCTTCCAAACTGTTGGGCTTCAAAGATCAAACAATAAAAATCACTAATCTAGTCCCTGCATGTTACTGAGAATAAACTGAGTCACAGTGACATGATCCTGTTCACTCAGCAAGTCAGTGCATAGGCGAGGTCTAAACCCGAGTTTCTAGACTCCTAACCCAGGATTCTTTCCAAGCTTAGGATGACTCTGTGTTCACATCATTTCACTGGTAGTTTTCTACCTATAGTGACAGCATTTCCATAGACTCTAATCTTCTGGTTCCCAGGTTAACACATGAACCTGCCCCTGTCGTCAATGCCCACCGATAAGGGGTAACTAGCACAGCCTTGGAATGGGAGGTCTCCACATGAGGTGACAGGCAGGGGTGTCTTCACCCTGCCCTGCCCATCTGAGCTCTCACATTGGTCCTCTGAGTGAAGATGTACCAGTTCTTGGAGATGGACGTCCAGAGATCTGTTATATTTTTGGAACAACTATCTTATTTTATAAATGAGAATGCATAAACACTTTATGAACTGAAGAGTACTTTAGACATATAAATGCTGTGTCTGAGAGGCAACTTGAAATAAAAGGGAATTTTTTAAATAAGTGCAATGCCTGGACTACCAACATTGGAATTAGTAGAGGCACTTAGAAAAAAAATGTGAATTTCTGTTTGGAGCACAAATCTGCATTTTCGGCAACCTTCCCAGATGGTTCTTCTGCAAACGTCACTGGAATGGTGGCAAAAATGTAGTCATTACTGGCAAACAGACTTGTTATCAAAACCTAGCTCTTCTATCCTCTAAGTATCAACTACTGGAAGGTATCTGGACACTGGAAACTTGGTTTCCAGTCCTCACCTAGCCACTGAGTTGCTGAGTGAATCGGAGCATGTTACTGTGCCTCGGTTTCTTTTCTTAGTAACATACAGGGACTAGATTAGTGGTTTTTATAGTTTGACCTTTGGAGTTCAATGGTTTGGAAGAGAAGCCCCGGGTATCATCTCTATATCTCCCACATCATGACTTCAGTGCTCTAGGTAAGAGTGGCAAAATGCTGAACCAGGGAAGAAGCTTTCATGTTTGCTAAGGGTTCTCTGGTTCCTTTCCAAATAACTGAGTCAGTTTATTCAGGCTTCTGAGACAGCTCCCTGCTAAGATCCCTTCAGGGCAGGTTGACCTGCCTCTTTCATCAGTCAGACTTCAGTGCCCTCCCTGAAGCCCAAGGGAAAGTCCCAAGATTCCAATGTCCCTGTCATAGTTTCATCTCTCTTAAGAGTAGAGCAACAAAATTAACCTCTACTGTATCATCCACTTTATTACTCCTTCTCATCCATAATTTTTTAACATTAAAACACATTTGCAAACAGTAAAGTCCCTAACAATGTAAACAGCTATTATTATTACTACTCTAATTTGGGAAGAGACAGAACTCAGTTAAACTATAGATAAGAACTGAGACTCGATAAAGAATTTAGATGGAAGCTGGTGTGGGGTCCCTGTTGAAATTATTTACACAGACCATCAGTACACAGGCAAGACAGATAATCACACAAAGAAGCTGTGAGTCAGGGAAGGGTTCAGCTGATCTGTGGGGTAAGGACTTGTGAAGTAGAAGACAATGGAAAATCTTATAAGAAGACCAAAATGAACAAAGATGACTGAAGACCAAATTCCATAAAGAACCTTCACTTGCAAAAAGCACAGTTTACATCTGGGAGTGGAGGTAGGAGACATATTTGGTGCCCGGAATAGTACATTAGTAACTTATCTCATTGCTATGACTAAATACCAGACAAGTAATTTAAGGAAGGAAGGGTTTGTTCTGGCTTACAGTTCAAGGAGACACAGTCCATCATGGCAAGGAAGGCATGGTGACAAGAGCTGGTCACAGTGCACCTGCAGCCAGGAAGCAGAGAATGAGCAGGAAGTGGGTCTGGGTCGTAAAACCTTAAGACTCATCCCCCAGCAGCAGAACTTCCTCCAGCAAGGCTCCACCTCCTAAAGGTTCCATTACTCTACAACCTTGGCCACAGAAGACATTTGGCAAAGTCTGAAGATATACAATAGTTGTTTCTTACAACCTGGGAGGTAGGCTTCCTACTATCATCTAGTAAGTAGTCTAGAGATGCTACTAAGCCTCCTGTAATGTACACAATAGCCCATCAGACAATTATCAGGGCCCAAATGTTAGTAGCACTATAGCTGAGGAATGCCAATACAGATGAATCACAAAGTAGCACTCCATGTGCCAGGCACTCCGGTTTGCACAAATCATTCCTCACACACCTTCCAGGATGCATGATGCTCTTTTGTAGATTAAGGAACTGAGTCCAACATAAAGAGAGGTTCATTTTCCATTGTCTGAATCATGGCAGTTTGGCCCAGAGCCCTTTATGCTACAGTCATTTCAGCAGTCAATGAGTGAACCCCAGAACTAATGGCCTGTCTTTGTCTCCTGTAATTATATCTCAGGGATCACAACCTAAAGCTTTCCCTCCTTGATGTCAGGGTACACTAACTTGACTCGATAGTCTTTAACATAAATGACAGAATGCATGAAACCCAATGGCAGGGCTATGGGAGGCTGCTGATGGGGAAGGAGGTATAAAGATGACAAAGATGTTATGTGTGGTGGCTGGAGAGATGGCTCAGCTGTTAAGAGCACTAGCTGCTCTTGCAGAGGACCCAGATTCCATTCCCAGCACCCACATGGCAGTTAATAACCACCTGTAACTCCAGTTCCAGGGGATCCAACACCCTCTTCTGATCTCCTCAGGCACTGCACAACATGGGTGCACTTAATACACTTGCAGACAATACACTCATACATATAAAATTAAAAAGTAAATATAAAAAAATAAATTTTAAGGATGTTGTATATGAAATATATGAAAATTCAATAAAAAATATTCAAAAAAGCATTCCCTCTTTGATCTCAAAATATTATGACTTTCCTTGTTGTATGGCATAACAAAGAACCGGGCCCAGCTCAGGCCTCCTGCCACAAGGAATGGGGAAAGGGCTTCTGCATATGTGATGGCCCAGTGCAGTTGGACGTGGCAATGATGACATGCTGAGAGATGATCTGCCTGGAGACAGACAGCCATTGGATATCGTAGGATGGCGTGGGAAACCATGATTGTCTAGCCAACCCCTTATAACCCCAAACTCTTCCCGGAATAAACAGGTCTGCAGCAGCTCACCCTCTGCTAGCTTTCACCTGACTCCTGGTGTCTGTGTCGTGACTCTGCGCCTTTCACCCCCATACCGGCAGGGACTCTGTGTCCCCCTCCGGCTGGCTCCAGCGGGAGGACAGTAACACTTTGTCATGTTGATCCCAGCATATTCCTTCCAGCAAAGAGGACTGAGGCTAAATAGAATCAAAATCTTCCCCTTTAGTAAAATTTCCAGGCTATTTCTAGCACATCATGAAACCAAAACCTGGAGAAATGAGTCCCAAGATTTTAGCCTAGGAGACTCCTTTTTTATTCAAATCCTAGTTATAAATATGTGATAAATTGTGCAGTCAACTGTAAATCTACACAGACTCCGTATCACCCATTTCTTCTCTGTAGTTTAGGGTATCTGGTCCCCAACATCACATAGGAGGGTCACATTTTCATGTAAATAAAAGCAGTAGATGCAAGATTCTTGAAGGAAATCAACAGTCTGCCTCTCAAATGTAGAAGGAACAGGAGGACATTATGCTTAGCAAAATAAGACAGGCACAGAAAGACAAATGTTTTATGATTTCACTCAAATACCGAATCTAAATTGAGCTCATGGAGGCAGAGTAGAAAAGTGGTTGCCATCCCTAGAGGTAGGGCATGTAGGAGGAGTAAGAGCAGGAACATGCTAGCCAAAGGGCACAGCATCTCAGACTGGAGAACAACACGTTAACGTGCTGTTACAGTGCATGGCAGCCACAGTTAACCAAAAGGCATACCCCAAATTCCTAAAAGAATAAATTTTAGTGCTCTCATTACCAAAACAAATTAATTGGTGATGTGACAGACATGTCAGTTCACTAACTGAATTTTTCTGTGATGTATACATAGATCTAAAGATCACATAGAGGGGCTGAAGAGATGGCTAAGTAGTTAAGAGCACTGGATGCTCTTGCAGAGGACCTGGGTTCAATTCCCAGCACCTAACAACCATCCAGAACTCCAGTTCCAGGAGATCTGACACCCTCTTCTGACTTCTGCCAGCACTACACAACACCAGTACCCTCACACACACGGAGGCAATACACCAACAATGGTACACTTACACACACACAGGCAATACACTCAGACATATAGATAAAAATAATAAAGAAAATATCTTAAAAATTACATAGATATATACTATTATTTTTCAATTAAAAAGTAGTTTTTAAATAATAAGGGAAAATATTTTATTTTTCATACAAAAACTTCAAATTAGAGCTAGCCTATGTGTTGTTTCTCTCTCATTACTTCCATTTCCTCCCCTGTAAAGCAGAGGAAATGATAATAGCAATAGCATGATGGGGAAGATTAAATGAACTAATAGAAGTAAAATGTCTGTTGCAGCGTTCATTGCACAGTAATGTAAGTGTCAGCCATTATTAGTTATAGCCAATTACTTTCTCCCTGAGTGAGCCTGGTTAAATTTATGATCTACAAAGTGGAAACATCACATGCATAATACTTGTGATAGTTT
Organism: Nannospalax galili; assembly: GCF_000622305.1. Classification (NCBI taxonomy): domain Eukaryota; kingdom Metazoa; phylum Chordata; class Mammalia; order Rodentia; family Spalacidae; genus Nannospalax; species Nannospalax galili. Next base: position 9,398,962 of record NW_008360326.1, on the reverse strand, counting down.
TCTGCAACTGTTACAAAATGCTGGAGAGGACAGCTTAAAGGGAGGAATTGTTAATTTTCAGGTCACAGTTCCAAATATTCCAGACCATCGTGGTGGGGAGAAGATGAGAGGGAAAAGACGCTCACGTGGTGGTCAGGAAGCAGAGAGAATTCTTTCTGGCAGGCATTCCTGTTTTCCCCCTTTATTCCATTGGTCTCCAGCCTATGTGATGAGCAGCCCACATTCAAGGCAAGTCTTCTTGTCTCAATTAATGCTCAGTGGAAATGCCCTCACAGACATGCCCAGATGTGTACTTATCTAATCTTCTAGGTGTTTCTGAATTAATCAAGTTGACAATCAAAATTAACCATCACAAGTTTACCCTTTGTCAGCTTAATTTTCAAATACATCTTCTTAAACCTTAACATTCCATTACCTGGCCCTCAAATGGTTTATGTCTATCTCATACTGCAAAATGCATTCCGTACATCTTCAAAAATGCAGTCTTAACAGTTCCAGCTCTGTTCAAAAGTCCAAGTTCAAAGTCTCTCCTGTGATTCAAGGCAAACTCTTAGCCATGAGCACCTATGAAATCAAGACCAGTCAAATATTTTCAAACTTTAATATCACAGAGTAAATATTCCCATTCCAAAGGGAGGAATGGGGAGGGGAGCATCAATAGGAAAAAGGGGACCAGAAAAATCCAGAAACTCAACAGGGCAAACATTAAACCCTGTAGATCCATGTTCAGCATCTGTAGCACATGGTAGTATGACATGAGCTCTCAAGGACCAGAACAACCATGCCTGTATGGACTTTCTGCTTGCAGTACACATGTCCTCTTTCCCGGGCTGTCTCTACTCATTGTGCATGGCTTTCTTGCGCAGATGCTCCAGTTTCTTGAAATCTAAAATTGCTTGTAGTCTCCACTGGATTTTCAGATTCACTCTCCTAGCTTCATGCGCTGCCCGCTCTGTGGCACCAGATGCTCCAGTTTCTTGAAATCTAAAATTGCTTGTAGTCTCCACTGGATTCACTCTCCTAGCTTCATGCGCTGCCCGCTCTGTGGCATCCTGCAGGGGTTACAGCCCTGGTGCATGTTACCTAGCCTCCCAGGCTCTCCTTTGAAATCTAGGTGGAAGCCTCCGTGACCCTATAGCTCTGGTACTCTGCATGCTTGTAAAAATCAGCATCATGTGATGCCATCAATGTCTTTTCCAGCTTGGATCATGACTACACTAGACATCTGCATGGCTGAACACTGTGAAACAAACCCTGTAGAAAGCACCTGAAGTCATCCTGTGTGAACTGGATACCCTGATGTGCTCTCTTCTCAAGGGAAAGTCTTTTAAACGACTTCCTATTTTACACCCTAGAACTTGCAGTGGATTGGGTTTGTTTCCTTGGATGCCCTCAAAGCATCTTTCCCATTTTTTTTTTTGACATAAAGTACTTACGCTAATGTCTTTGGAAACCATACCTTCCTTAGCCCCAACTTTACACATGATCTTCTGACCAAATTACAAGTTTCTTCAGTCTTTCTGTTCTGCTTTTTGCTCCTGATGCTCACTGTAATCCTGGCTGAAAACAGCTGGCAACAATCATGCCACAGCTTAAATTCTGCAGTGCTTGAAATTTCTTCTACCAGATTAACTAATCCATCACCTTTTAACTCAGTCTATCACAAAATCTCAGGGCACAAACAAAATACAGACAACTTCCTAGTCAGAATGTAATTCTGGTCTTTAGTCAAATTCTCAGTTTGCCTTCTTAGTCCCATCTGAACCCTTATGAGCACTGTCTAATCATTATTGTCTGTATTCCATTCAGCATTCTGGTTTTCTGAGCTCCCACAATAATTACCCATTAATCTCTACTGTACCTCTTCAAACTTTTCTGCATTCTTCCTGAAAACCCATTCCAAAGGCTTAAGAATGATATGGTCAAATATTGTCATAACCACTCTTCAATTTTCTGTGTTAGTCAAGTTTTTCATCACTGTGACAAATATTTGAGAGAATGTTTCAAAAGAAGGAAAGATTATTTTGGTTCAGTTTCAGAGGTTACTTAGTCCCACCACTATGGGCTTTTGGCAAGACAGAGCATCATGGCCAAAGCAGCACAGCAGAGCAATGTTGTTCACACTTTGGCAGCCAGGAAGTGCAGGAGGAGCATTTCTGTACTGATGAGCTTCCTCTTCTTCGATTTCATCTAGGCTTCCAACCTACAGGGTGATGCTACCCATATTCAGAAAGCACCTTTCTCCTTTAGTCAATTCTCTGAAAACACCCGCATAGACACACGGAGATGTGCTTTACTAATCTCCTGGGCACCTTTCAATTTGATCAAGTTGATAATCAAGATTAGCTGGTACAGTTCTCTTTAGGTGTGTGGCCACTGGTAGGTTCCTCATGCCCTAGTGGGTGACACCACACCTACACAAATGTGGGCAGCACTGATTGGACTCAGTGGGTTAAAAATAAATAAATAAATAAATACATAAATAAATAAGGACATGAAGTTGGGATGGAGATATGATGGGGGAGGGAGTTCCTAAAAGGGAATTGGAGCGGGGAAGGAGGGGTGGATGTGATCAAGATGTATTGCATGAACTCTTCTGTTCTGGTTTGTTTCTCCATTGCTATGACAAATACTCTGACCAATACCAACTTGGGGAGGAAAGGGTTTATTTTATCTTACATCTCCCGAGTCACAGTTCATCAGAGAGCCCAAGGTAGGAACTGAGGGTAGGAACCTGGAGGCACAGGCCATGGAGGAACACTGCTTACTGACTTGCTTCCCTGGCCCCTGCTCAGCCTACTTTCTTACGCAACACAGACCTACCTGCCCAGGGGTGGCACCACCTGTGGTGGGCTGGGCCCTCCCACATCACTCAGCAATCAAGAAGGTGCCCCATAGACGTGGCCACAGGCCAGTTCAAGGGAGGAAATTCCCCAATTGAGGCTCCCTCAACCTGGGTATGTCAAGTTGACACTAAAGCTATCCAGCACATCTTCAAAGAATAATTTTTTTAAATTTTAAAAGAGAAAAAAGGAGATGGTCTTATGTGGGGATGGTCATATGTGGGGGAAGAGAAGCAACAACAAAAATGTAAGAAAACACCATAATGAAACATTACTTTGTATGCTAGTTAAAAATATAATAAAGTTTTTAAAAGATTAATCACAAGCCAATTTTCTGTGTTAAACTTTTCATTGTTGTGACAAGATACCTTAGGAAACATCTTAAGGGGGGAAGATCTATCTTGGCTCACAGTTGCAAGGGTTTCAGTGTATCATTACAAGGACTGCACGGCAGAGCATCTCACATCATGGCAGCCAGGAACAGAGAGAACGCGTGCTTCGGCAAGCTCTTCCAGCCCTGCCCTTCTATTCCATTTGACCTAGACCATGGGATGGGGCTACCCATACTCAGGGCAGGCCTTTCTCCCTCAGTTAATTGTCCTGAAAACACCCTCGGAGACACATTCAGAGGTGAACTTTACTAATCTCCTAGGTGTTTCCCAATATAATTTGGCTAAAAGTCACAAAGAACCATCATATACCTTATCTATAGCAATTGCTTTTTGCTAGACTTACCTAGGACACTCAAAATCTATTTGTAAACTGCAAGTATTACACAAATGTAAACATGTTGGTGCTCTGATTCTCTGTGGGAACTGCAAGTGATGGCCTAGCTTCCTCACACTCACGTTAACAAAAACCTCAATGCCCAGCTCTACCACTCTCCAAAGGCTAAGTCCTAGAACTCACCAGAGGCATTCATTCTTGAGCCTGCTTGCTCTCTCCTTACAACACTCTGCCATCTGCTTTGATCATGTCTCTTTTTACCTTCAGGCTGATTTGTGTCAATGGCCTTTTTGTCACTGGGTACTGCTTGGAGCCATACTTAGTCCAAAAGAATTTGGTAATTGCAAGCCTTAGACAAATGTTATTGGGAATCCTATCCCCTTCTCAGAACATTCCATGAAATATTCCTACCCTCCTCTGCAGCTTGCAAACTTCATAAATCTTTAATTTCCTTCACCCATAAAGCTGTGATTCTCTACATACCCTGTTTTACATTCAACCCAGAGAACACCATTTCAGTCCCTTGCAAAGATTGTCATCTTCCTCCACTGTCCTCTAAAACACCTGCTTAGAAGATGGCAAGCTAGCAGTCTCTTAGTCTGACCATAGTGGGCTTTCTAGTACGTGGCTCTCAAAACAACCCCAAAACAGTATAAGTAAACCTGAATCTTTCAAGGATTTCTATCAAGGGGACATATTGAAGAAAAAAGGACTCATCATTTTTAGAGAATCGTAACTGCCAAACTCCTGTGACATCCAACCTCACCTTGATTTTTAGTGCACCTTCAGCGAGGAAGAGATTATTGCACAGGGCTGCCACTTGAAAAGGAAATAAATGGAGCTGGCATAGGAAAGGGTTTTTGAGAAAGAGAAGATGCATCCAGTGTTATAACATTTGTGCATCAGTCTTCCAGTTGACCCTTCAAGAGAGGGCCCTGTAAAGCATTTATGACGTCTGGCTCACTGCCCAGTTTCTTCTAACAGGATTAAACCAGGACTCTCAGGGCTTCTGCGAATGAAGTCTGTACTTCTCTGTCCCTCTGGTTGCACTGGAATCAATGGTAGACTGACTCTTAGCTTTCGCCTGTCAGCTTTGTCAGCTTGCAGAGAAGTTGCTGAGGGAATTGATATTTCAGCTCTCTCTACCTGCACTTGGATTTGTTGGGTTCATCTTAATGTACTAGAAATATGTCAAAACCCTCCGCAATTTACAGTATAAAGTGTGAACTAATTCAGAAACAAAGCAATTCAAGTCTCTACTCCCAGGTCCTAATAACCAGTGCGACTCTGTACCAGACGAGATCAGCGCTTTCCTATATTGAACTGACAATCATTTCCCCTTCCATTAGCATGTTAAAAATAGACACTGACATGCAGAAATCCAAGGGAAGGCATGGATTCAGGAGACTCCATGTGTGTTTCTGCTAGCGTGAAGAGACGGTGCTTCCCATTGTAATGTGATCCAGAGACTAGGTGAGGTACAGAGAAACGTCAGTTTCATCAGAGAAAGAGCTCTGCAGACATCAGCATGTCTTACTTTAAGATAGGGCTTGCTCAACTTTTCTACTGCCATATAACAACCCCCTAAGCGACTTTGTACAGTAACCAGTACGTACTGTCTCTCATGGCTGCAAAGTTCTGTGGGCTCTGCTAAGCAGTGCTCTCTCAGTGTCTTGTCCGTGGTTTCAATCAGAGTTCATCTTGAAACTTTGTCCACTCATAAGCATCTGGCTCTCCTTGCACACCTGCCTCTGTCTCCGCATTGTCTCCAGACATATGCCCCACCTGAGGGCAGCTTTACTGTACAGGGTGCTCTTTTTCCCTGCTTGTTCAGAGCCCCAAAGGCTCTGGGATAGATGAAGAGAGATACAGAAGGCAGAGAGGAAGGATGCACACTCCAGGGCCTGCCTTCCACAGTCTCTAGCTTTGGAAGTCTCCAGGGGTGCTTCCTACGGGTTAGAAATGAGTCATTAGGCTGACCCAAATTCAGGGGGAATTAGCTCTGCCTTTTGTTAAACCCTAAGAGTCCCTACTGCAGACTCTGTCCCCAAGGAATTGAGAAGACTGTGACAGGGTAGGATTAAGGAGCAGACTCTTTGCCAATGGTATGTAGCCAGGGCTCTCAGAGATCCAACAGGTTTCCATGGTGACCTAGTACCATGTGATCGATCACTTTTACATGTTATGCAGTAAGGGAACCAGTTGCTACAGAAAGTCAAAGAGGATAGCAGTCAATGTGATTGAATATGGCTAACCCTCCCACATTCACCTTTCCAAGCACAGTGAAAGGCGAGGTCTGTGATTGATTAGATCACATGTACAAGATTAATTTATCTAAGTCAACGTCCTGACCAATAATTCTCAAAATGTGTACAATTACAATCTAATCACTGAGGACATAATGTCATCAAATTATTACGATAATTCTATAATATCCAAATAGAATTTGGATAGTACAACTCATCTTTCTTTCAGACCATTCCTATGATGCATCACCTCAGTGACCATTTGGGAAGAGTTTATGGGAATTATTGAACATCATCAAATAAGTTTCCCTTTGAGACCAAGGAAATTTGACAGAAGATTAAATGTATAGGTTTGGAACTGAAGAGGTGACTCAATGGTTAAGAGCACTGGCTGCTCTTGCAGAGGACCCAGGTTCAATTCCCAGCACCCACATGGTGGCTAACAACTGTCGGTGACTCCAGTTCCAGGGGACCTGATGCCCTCTTCTGACCTCTGTGGGTATTGTATGCCATAGGTGCACTTACGCACATGAAGGCAATACATTCACACACATAAATTAAAAATAAATTAAATTTAAAAAAATATTAAATATATAGGTTTGTTTGTGGGCCCAATACCCACAGGCTTCAAAGACCATTCACTACACATTTATTTTGTTGCTATGTTCCCTACCTGGTACTAAAGTATATCAGATACTCAAAAAACACAGGGAGAGCCTATCATTCCTGTGTATATATGGACAGATATGTGTATATATGCATATATATAGCTAAGTCAGAAAGACAACATATACTGACATACTTTAATGTTGTTCTCTACAGTATCTACTAGTCACATGCTACTACTGAGTTCTAGTGATGTAGTTCATTCAACATATTCCATGATGTTTATTCTACATGTGTAGAATAAATATCAGACTTAAATAAGTTAATCAAAAAGTAATATAGCATATCTCACTAAGTTTAACACGGATTACATGTTTGTGATGGTTAATTTTATGTGACAACTAACTGGATCAATGTGGTAGGCTGGTATTTGTTCAAACATTCTGAATGTTTCTGTAAGAGTTTTAGAATGGAATTAACACTTGAATGACTACATGAATAAAGCGGATTGCCTTCCACAGTGAGGTTGGGCAATGTCCATACATTCAGCCTGAATAGAACAGCAAGTTCAACCCTCTGGAAGTAAGAGAGAACTCTTCTGCTTGATTTTTTTTTCCTCTGTCTCTTCAGACTGATGTATGGGAACACCAAGCACTGGGCAGTTTCCAAACAACAGAAATGTTCCCCCCAGGTCTAGAAGCTGAGAAGCTCAAGATCACGGCATTGGCAGGTTCAGTGACCAGTGAGGCCTGCTTCCTAATTTAGGAAGACAGCTGTCTTCCTGCTGCGTCCTCACATGGTGGAAGAGGCCAGTGAGCTCTCCAGTGGTCTCATTTATGATAGTACTAATCATCACCTGCCAAAGCCTTAACCTCTTCACACCATCACATTAGGGGCTAGGAGTTCAACACAACACACTTTGGGGGCAGACGGAAGGAAACAGCACACAGCAAGCAGCCTTGGACTGGAACATCAGCGTTTTCTGTCTTTATGGCAGGGCTGAAGCATGGGCTCTTCCTGTGACTCAAGCCTTGTCCACATTGAATAGGAACCACACCATTGGCTTTTCTGGTCTCAGCTTGCCAGCTCACCTTGTGGAGCTTGGCAGCATTTTCATAATCACATGAGCCAATTTCTTAAACACATAGATGTTTGCGTATATAATTACAGGTTGTGTTTCACTGATACAATATCAAAGTTGTAGTTTTGATGTAGAGTTTAAAGTACACGACATTCTTATAGTCACGTGCTTTTTGTGACCTTTCCTAATGCAGCTAACTGAAATTTTTCAAATGATATTTATGATTTACATTTAAATTTTATTGGACTGTAGATATATGTGTGTGTTATTTGCATTGTGTCAATTCTTTAAAAAACAATTTTGTGGTGAGGAAAAAGCAATTGATCGCTCTGGGTAGAGTTTTAATGCTTACTATTGGTCTTCTTCAGATTTCTGTGGAGGAAGTTTGAAGAAAAGACCAAATGGAAGAAAGCAGAGGCACGAGAAAAGTACGGAGGCTTCAGAGTGCTTGCTGTGTCTTCAGAATCGCAGGTAACCCATGAGGTGGAGCAGGAAACCAGGTAATGTGGAGCCCCATGCGGGGAGGGTCTTGATGGCCACCAGAAAGAACAACTTGATCCTGGGAACTGAGGCAAACCATCCAAAGTTTTCAAGCAAGGAACTGACATGACTAGGTCTTGCCTATTCTGGGAAAGGCAGAGCAGAAGGAAAAACACACCAGGGAAAGGAGGCAGACGGCCATGCCAGGAGAGGATGAGGCATTAGGCCCGTGACGGAAGAGGAGACAAGCGTGAAAAACTAGTCCATGACTCCCAAAGCATCAAAGAACACAGTGCTTCCCTCAGGTCAGAAGGTGGTTTCCTTCCCCATGCTAATGCTGACTTTCTAATTACTAAATGCACTTATGCTCTGTATCATCCAATTAGATGGCAGAATTGTTGAGGCTCATGTTCATTTCCAGAGTCTGTTTTTAAGTATGAGTCTTTTCGGAGCTTTTCCCATTCCTCCTTGACTCCTCTGAGTGAGAGCAAGCACTTGTTTAGACAGCCCATCCTCGAACTTCCTTTCCATGGAAGTCTTCCTTTTCTCATGCCATGCTACAGTTGATAAACAGGAGTCCGTGTGGCGGGGCCTGGATGGGCGCGCATCCCTTTTCTCCTTTCCTTGTATACAAATGCATGAAGCCTGTTCTCAGGCCCATCTTGTTTACATAGCAGCTGCCTCAGACTTCTGTCACATTTTCATTCGCCCTTTGGGGGGAAAAAGCTACTCTCCCCCAGATTCATGAGAAAAAGGACAACAATTCAATTAGTGCTCCTCAGAAGCAAGCACTGAAGTGTGTCAAATAAGGAGCAAAGATCAAAGTTAGCTAGAGAATGAGTGCAGGCTGAGAGAGAGGTGTGGAGAAGCCCACGATAAAGGAAAATGTTTACTTCATTGGTACAGAAATGTGCAGGTGAAAACAGATAAACACTATATACACCCATTTGCCATGGCTGTATAATTAAGAAACTGCTTTTTCATTTATTTTTTAATATTTTATTTGCTATTTTTATTTTATGTGTATGAGGGTTTTGCCTGCATGTATGTATCGGTACCTGTGTTGTGCAATGCCCACAGTAATCAGAAGAGGGTGTTGGCTCCCTTGGAACTGGAGTTTTGGTTGTTAGGTACCAGGTGGATGTTGCTCTTAACTGTTGAGCCATCTCACCAGTCTTAAAAATCTGCTTTTAAAAAAAAAAAAAAAAAAAAAATTCAGACTGTATCTTATTGTGGAGAGTTAAGGGGGATTAGTTTTATCTTTGGATCTTCACAACAACCTTTATGATAGAACCTTCCAGGGAATCACAGAAAAACTGGGTCCTAAAGAAAAATCATTGATTTCGCCATCTCAAGCTGTGACTCAGGTAGTAAGACATCCTCTCCAGCGGATTCCATTCTCAGAAGCATCCAGTATTCACCTCCCGACCAGTCAGTACTAGTAGTATGGAGCTGGAGACTGTGCAAGTCAGCCATGACTTGTCTGCTGTAAACAACAGAAATGGACTCTGACTATACTAAGTCAAAAGTGAGAAAATACCAAAAGACTATGGGATGATATACAGAAATTAAGAAATGCAGAAGGTTGAAACTCAGAAAATCTAGAAATCAGGGGAGCTGTGGAGATCCAGAAAACAGGAAACAGGGCACTGTTCAGGGCACTGCTGCAGGGATCCATCAACTGAGCCACTATCTGGATTGCTCCAAGTGAGGCCATGTTCTGAAGAGAGAGCTTTGGAGTAAAAACGATCAGTCATTATTTCTTATTCAGGAAAGATGGGGTTACTTGATCAGCAGTCCCTCCAAGACATAGAGGAAACAGTCCTCTGAAAGGAGAGAGGTAGCACCAAGCAAGCCAAGGGGACGTGTTCTCCTTCCCTCTGTTCAAGCTATCTACCATTCTCCCACCACCCCCACGGCCCTACCTTCCACCCAGTTTCTCCTGGAAGAGTCCTCTGGGCACTCCAACATAGGAGCCATTCACATGACCATTCAGTAAATAGTTTTGAGCCTCCACAATGTGCCTGGAATTGTGTTAGGGACCCATTTTCTGACAGGCCTGATTTGTCTCTCACTGATATCCTAGGTCTAACCTGGTCAATAAATGCTACCATGTCATATTTCTCTAATATATTTCTGTAGGTAGGTGTCAGCTTTAGGCCAGATGCCATAACCTGGATAAAGGTTCTAAGTGTTTTTGATAACTCGTATCACATGACTACCAATACAGCCGAATTACTTAGAAAGAGTTGAAAGACTGATTCTAACCTTAAGTGATAGCAAGCAAATTTTCTTAATTTACACTTATTTCACAATCAATTACCTATTCAATAAACATGTGTCTGTTGGAGCTAGAGAGATAGCTCAGTGATTAAGAGCATTTGCTTCTCTTACAAACGACCTAGATTCAGTCCCCAGCACCCCCACAGTGACTCATAAGCATCTGTAACTTCAGTTCCAAGTAATCCACCACCATCTTTAGGCACACACGTGGTGCACATACATACATGCAGGCAAACATTCATACACATAAAATAAAAACAAATAAATCTTTTTAAAAATATATGTCTATCTAATATCTTCTTTGTTTGTGTGGAGACATACTTTATTAGGCAAAATGTACCAACTGTGCAAACAGTGAAAACAACTACAATGGTTGATAGTCACTGGTCCTGAGCTTAACTCCTCACATGTAGAATCGGACAGCATAAGTTTGTTGGAAGTAACAAGAAAACTTTACAAAGGTGTTGTGCACTGTGAATATTAAATAGTATGGGCCCACTGCACATATGGCAATACTAATTTGACTTAGTGGGTTATTTTTTTAAATACGTGAAGTTGGGTGATAAATGGGAGCTATGTTGGAGGGATACAGGGAGCTGAAGGGAGTAAGTTGTAACTGAATATGACTGTCTTAGTTTGCTTTCCTGTTGCTGTGAATAAACACCATGACCAAAAACAACTTAAGGAGGAGGGTTTATTTGACTTACACTTCCACATCACAATCCACTGAGAGAAACTAAGGCAGGAACTCAAGGCAGGAACTGAAGAAGAGATCATGGAAGAATGCTGCTTCCTGGCTTGCTCCCAGGTTCAACTATCTTTTCTTACACAGCCCATGCCAGCCTGCCTCATGACAGCACAACCCACAATGAGTTGGACCCTCCTACATCAATTACCAATCCAAAAAAAAAAAAAAATGCCCCACAGACACGTCATGCCCACAGGCCAAGCTGATACAGGAAATTCTTCAGCTGAGATTCTCTCTTTTCAGGCTGGCCTCGAACTCCTAATCCTCCTACCCCCACCTCTTCAGTATACCCTGCAGGCATGTGCCACCACAGCATGCTACTGGAATCAAAAAGTAGTCATCAACCTTGCCCAGCTGTGAGCCCTGCAAGCTTTTACTGCAGCTGGCCTGGAAGACAGGCCCACTGGTGCAACAGTGGCAGGAATGGTATGGAGTAACCAACCACTTTCTCATTGGATTTAATGGCCTGCTTCACAAGATGGAGCCCATACCTGACACTGAGATCAAGCTTAGGAACCTGTGCTAGTCAAGTCACAGGCCACAGGGGAGACCTACTACTATTATTCTGCTAAATGGACATAGTATTAAACCAACCCCTAATAGTCACTGTTATACCTATAGATTAATGCATCTCAACTCTCACCAAAGAAGCTATCTCTTGCAGCAGATGGTAATTAACACAAAGACCCACAACTGGTCATCATGTAGAGAGTAAGAGACTGCAGGGTGCTTAATCCTGAATAAGACACCTATATCAAACCTCTGTCTCCCAAAGCTCAGGGATCATTGCAGAAGAGGGTTCAGAAGGTTGTAAGAGAGAGAGATGGTGGATGACCACATGAAACAGAGTTTTCCAGACAGCTGGGCAGATACCCATATGAATTCACAATAATGGTGTCAGCATGCATAGGACCCATGGGAGCTATGTTGGAGGGATACAGGGAGCTGAAGGGAGTGAATTGTAACTGAATATGACTGTCTTAGTTTGCTTTCCTGTTGCTGTGAATAAACACCGTGACCAAAAACAACTTAAGGAGGAGGGTTTATTTGACTTACACTTCCACATCACAATCCACTGAGAGAAACTAAGGCAGGAACTCAAGGCAGGAACTGAAGAAGAGATCATGGAGGAATGCTGCTTCCTGACTTGCTCCCAGGTTCAACTAAGATTTTTGACAAAATCTTAGCATAGAAGTGGGGAAATGGATAAGAAGCCCCCACACTAGCTGAGGAGCTGTTGGCAACTGATAGCTGCTGAGAGAGGGAAAGTCAGTTTTATTTAAGAATGTGACATTGATAGGGGCTGGTGAGATGGCTCAGCAGTTAAGAGCTGACTGCTCTTGCAGAGGATCCAGGTTTGATTCCCAGCACCTACATGGTGGCTAACAACCATCCGTAACTCCAGTTCCAGGGGATCTGATGCCTCCACAGGCACTGCACAACCTGAGTACACTTACATACATGCAGGCAATACACTAATAACATAAAACAAAAATAATAAAATATTTTAAAAGTTATAAGTTCAAGGCCAGCTGGTCTACATAGTGAAAACAACAACAAAGTGGCAACGGGTAGGTTAACCAGGCTCTAGCAGATGGAGCCACACCAAAAGACATCTGCAGACACAAATTTGACTTGATAGGCTTTAAAAACAACACACACACACACACACACACACACACACAATAGAGTACATGAAACTGGGGACTAAGAGAGGACCCAGATAGGGAAGAGGGTTTAAATATTATCAAAGCACATTGTATAAAATTCTCAAAAATTCAATTTAAAAAAGGAGTTCTCTCCTTCCAGGTTTCTCCAGCAGTGTCAACCTCACAAAAACTAACCAGTACAATAACCAAGATACATTGTACAGACACATGAAATTTTCAGAAAATTGGAAAATAAAATAAATAAAAAATTTAAACAGTATGTGCTCAAAAAACAGTGGTGTCATTATAAGGCCTTTGACCCAACTTAAGATGTCACCATGGCCACATCATCAAACGGTACCCAGCCTAACTCTATGGAGCCTTCTCAAATTCTTCACCCAATATCACACATGGCACATGTGGAATTAAGTCTCAGTTTTGTCTCTGTTAAATGTCATCCAAAAACATACTGAAAAAAATTCTGTCCAATGGCCACCATTCCAACTCTCCAGCCCCAGCATCACACTGTCTAGTTTTTTTGAATCATGAGTTTAGCAAAAGTGTTTCAGTGTTTACAAATCTTATACCCACTCTATTCCACTTTATGTTTAGATGGCCTTCAATTTCCAGTAAGAGATAAAAAGATGAGTAACAGAAGATCAAATCTTCCCAGAACCACAAAGAGAGAATGGGTGGAACTAGGAAACCTAACATCCTTCATCCTCAGGAACTTGCTGGAAATTTCTGCAGCAGGGCAGAAACCAGGCTTCTTCTGACTCAAGTCTGAGCCCCAAGGAAAACAAGCAGCCTCAGATTTTACGGTAAAACAAGCATAGCTTGGAGTGCAGGATCTCATTAGTCACTGGATTGCTATAAACTTCCAGCACATCTCAGGTAAGAGAAGTTCAACTGCCAGGGAACAAACATCACTGGAAACAGCTCCCTGCCTGCCGAAGGGGTGAAATAGCTGACCTGTGAGTAGACAGGAAGCCACCAAGGGTAAAAATGAAGTCTAAGAGGGAACAGCCAAAGTTAGGTATCCAAGATAGGTATCCAAACACATTTACTAGATTCTGTCTTTATTTTCTCCATTATCAAGTTCTGTTCATTTTCTTTTTTATTCTTTGTTATCTCTTTGGGTCAAAAAATATATATCATATTTTAGATTCATACGCATGTAAATTTAAAGGCAAGAGTTCTCCTTAACCTTCACAAGGACACTAAGTTCTTTAAGGAGGGAGAGAGACGTGAAATTATCCCATGATACAAGGCACATATGGGCACTTACTGAATGCTTCCTAACCTTGAATCTGCTGAAATGTCTTTCTGTGTGTCTCTTACCTTTTCACAAAAGGCAGCATGATAAACTTCTCTCCTAACCCAATCACAATACTAATTATATCCAGAAGATTCCCTTGCCTAAGGATTTCTGGCATATCAAAATACTATTAAACAGAGTCAAAATAATCAGACCCTGGAGAAACAAAACTACACACATCTCACTGGGAAGGCTAATAAAAAGCAATCTTGGGGTTACCTAAAATATTATGTGAATGTTTAAATTTTTCTCTGGGATGCTTTCTTTAAATACTGCACGGAAAAAAGAAGAAACTGTGCACACAGGTAATATCAAGGCCATGAACTCAGATTTCATGCACACACACATGGACAGTTCTCTCTCTGAAAAGAGGAAGGCCTCCTAGATTGAAACGTCATTTGCATTTCTCTGCCCCTAGCTGCCCCTCTGAGCAAATGCAACAACAATAAGGTGAAGTCTGGTTTTTTTTCCACATTCAAAATGTCTTTATTTGAACCCTGGAAATGCATATACCGTGTGCTTTACAAATCTACGCCCCACAAGAAGTCCCAATTATTTGTAGTTGGCAAGACTGTCACATCTCTAGTAATGGCGGGTTCAGGCCTATCAGCAGTGTCCGTTGCTATAGTTACCTGAAAGGTTTGACAAGGATTGCAGCTGCAGAAATTAAAGTGTCACAGAACAGAGAAAGACTGCATATCACTTAGCTAAATGGTCCCACAGGGCCCCTCAGCTGATTATTAGAGAAGGGATGCAGTATTCCTTCAGCTAATAATTGAGTGAAATGGCCTCTGAGAGAAGCGTTTCTCCATGGTCCCTCTCCTGGATCCCAATAGACTGATGAAATGATTCCTTGATAATTCTGAAAAGCAACGTTTCAACCTTTGCTTTTTTCAAAGTTTTTGGATATGATATCAGAATAATTGGTGGTTGAATCACTTTAGAATCCACAGTATCTGCTGTGCCACTAGAAAGGGGGAGCATGGTTAATGAGTGAGTTCTCCTGTCTCTAGAAGAGCAACCAACCACATTGGCCTTTTCCTTTAAATGGCTGATTTTACTCCAAGATATTTGTGGAGGGTATAAATCTAAGCAGTGTGTTTTGCTATCCTAGTATATTTTTTAACTATCTTAAGCGAATTGGTTGATCAATCTGCTTGAGCTGTTTATATGTACTGGTGTGTCCAAATTTAGCACCAGGTACTGAGCCTGTGTCTTTTTCTATCGAAGAAGAAATTATCTATGCAAGGTTGGAAGAAGAAATTATCTATGCAAGGTTGGCCCCACTTGTGTAGACATCCATTCTCAGCTTGTTGGCGGCTCTTGCAAAGGAAAAACCAGAAAGAGTCAATTCCCTTTGGAGAAATACTGGTAACTCTTTTGGCAAAGAGAGAGTTTAAAGTCTTAATGTTAAGCAGAATAGTTCTTGGGGCCTGAGCGATGGCTCAGTAGTTAGAGTACTGGCTGTTCTTACAGAAGACCCGGGTTCAAATCCCAGCACCCACATGGCAGCTACCAACTGTCCGTTACTCCAGTTCCAGGGGATCCTATGCCCTTTCCTGTCCTCCGTGAGCACTGCACGACACAGGTGCACTTACATACATGCAGGCAATACATTCATACACATAAAATAAAGATAAATTTTTAAAAATTAAAAAAGAATTCTCCCAATCCTTTTGTCTTAAATATCCATCAATTTTCAGAATACATTCCATTTAGACAAGGCAAGGGGAATTGCTAACTGGAAATGAATGTTGCTCCGCTCAGCAGGGCTCTGCTTGACACAGCTCCACCCACCTCCTGCAAGTGATTGACAGAAGCAGCCACAACCTGGGCAGCCTAGGTTCCTCACTGTGAGTGACATAAATCTCCCGATTCCCACTTAGCTTTACCGTGAACAGAACAGCAAGAAGAGTCCCTGAGAAGCCCAGGTTATATCGACATAAAAGGACATAAAAGGAATTAAAAAGAAAATTCCATGCTAAACCTTAACTACAAGAAAGCCATTATGAACAGTATAAGATGGAAATTTTCCACTTCTCCTCAGACCTTCGTTTCTTTTTCACTATAGGAAAACACATGAAAAGAGAAAGTTATCAATAGACGCTAAATAGCTAAATCTTAAATTTCAGATGAAAGATTTTCCTTTTCTTTTCGTTAATCACTTTTTCCTTACAATACCATCCCTAATATTGCTACCTGCCTGTCCTTTTATTAACTCTGTTTCTTCAGGTAATCTCAGTTTCTCTTTTTTTTCTCATCTGGTGTCTTTCTTCTGGTTACCTTTTGCAATTGAGAGCTTTCTTTGTTGTTTAAAAACATGAAGGTTCTTATTCCAGCACGTTCTGATACCAGGCAAAAGCGTTTGTTATTTCAGGGACCAATCCATGCAGTATTTTTATTACATTTTTATTTTATTTTTGTGTGTGTGTGTGTGTGTGTGTGTGCATACACGTGTGTGCGCACAGGCACACTCAATCACACATGTGCCGTGGTATGCATGTGGAAGGCAGAGGACAACTTGCAGGAGTTGGTTCTCTCCTTCCATCATGTGGATCCCAGGGATTAAACCCAAGTTATTGGACTTGGTAATGAGAGCTTTTTACCTACTGAGCCATCTCACCAGCCAGAATATTTGTATAATAACTGTGTTTTTATGTCTGTATGTGTGTATTTAAATCTCTACCTAAGTTTACTTGGGGTAAATCAATCTAAATAATAATCTCACATTGCATCTCATGTATTGAAGAATATGAATAACATAGACACATATGTAGAATGTGCTCAATAAATATTTGTGGAAGAAATAGATGTTGGCTAATTTTCACTTTTAGAAATTAAAATTAGATGACATGAAGGTTTCAAAGCAATTATGAAAGGACGTTTAATTTCAGATTCCTCAACTAGTCTTCATTGGAACAAATAATTATCTTAGGGTCACAATTTTTCTGATCAAATAAATAACAAGAGATCACAGTTGCAATTAAGATGTAGTAAGAATTCCTCCTACCCCTTGCTCTCATGAGTATAATGAAAATGGAAAGGCAGCATAAAGCACTTTTCTGAAGATGTTGAACAGGAACTCATGGAAGGAACAGAGATTTCAAAGTATCACTGAATGGTGATAAATGTGACACTTTCCCTCCAGTTTCTCTAAGCCTGGATTGGAGGCAGTCTAAAACCTGAAAGTTCATACCCAGGCCATGCACAAGCACTCTAAGGGAAGCCCGTGCAAGCTTCTAACACTGATCAGAGGAATGTGGTCCCAAGAGTCAGGGAAGAGTGTATCCCAGTGTTCTTTTTCTCTCCATTCTTTAACCAACGAGCTTGCAGCTGTGAGGAGTAAGTGGAAAAACAAGCTCCAGATATTTGGTGAGATATCCAAGATCGGGGAGGGTCCTACTAGCAGGAGCTCAAGAAAGTCATTCCTTAGCCGGACACGACAGTGCACGCCTTTAATTCTAGCACTAGAGAGGCAGAGGCAGGCCGATCTTGTGGGGGGAGGGGAGTCATACCTTAAAGTCACGTATTGGGATACAGAGGGAGCTTATTGGGAGACTGTTTGTCCAGCAAGTGTGTGACATGTATGGCCCTGGATTAGATCCTCAACACACACACACACACACACACACACACACACACGGTACTATACAAACTCCTGGGCTTATCTCCAAACTGTGATACAAAGAACTTATAGATTCAAAACCTATGGAAAACAAAGAAATGAAAAAAAAAAAAAAACACTTTTCCATAAGAGACCCAAAGTCCTATAACATAATATTCAAAATGTTGCAAGATATAGTCTAAAATCACCCAGTAATACAAAGAGCCAGGATAATCTTGACATCTCAGAAGAGGAAAGAAAACAAATATCAGTCCCCCAATGACACAAATGTTGTCATTTATTAGACTTCACAGCAGTTGTTAAAGTGTGCTGTAAGAAGTAGGACAACCACTCTTATAGCAAACGGAAAATAGAAAGCCAGCAGAGAAACAGAACAGGTAAGACAGAACCAAGTGCAAAAGAACTAAAAAATTGCAATTATTGAACCAAACTATTCACTGAACAAGTTTAATAGCAAAATAAGAAGAACAAGGGTTTCAATAGCTTGAAAACTGTTTAAGAGAAATTATCCGTTCTGAACAGAGAGAAATAACATTTTTAATGAGCAAAGCTGCAGACTTCGTGACATACTCCTGTAAGCCCAGCACCTGGAGGCAGAGGCAGGAAGATTGCAAGTTTGAGGTTGGCCTAGTCTACATAGTAAAACCTTGTCTCAAAAACAAGTAATGCCTGGGGGCCTGTGAGATAATAACAAAAGGTCTAACTTCCATATCACTGGAGTCCCAGAAAAAGAGGAGAATGTGGTGCAGGGGAAATTTTTGGAGGAAATAATACCTTAAGTTTTCCCAAATTTGGCAAAAAGCATAAACTTACAGAGTCAAGCCCACTAAAAATCAAGAATGACAAACCCTACAGAAATTGTCACTAGGTGTGGTGACATATGCCTTTAATCCCAGCACTCAGGAGGCAGACAGGTGGATCTCTGCAAGTTCAAGGCCAGCCTGGTCTACATAGTGAGCTCTAGGTCAGCTTGGGCTACAGGGAGACCCTGTCTCAAAAAGACCAAAAAAAAAAAATTGTCATGTGACTTTTCCTGGATAGATGTGAAGAAATGTCTGTTCTCCCCAAATAAAGCAATGACAGTACAGCTTAGTGTGCCAGCTGGTTTATTGGGATTACCTAGAGGATCATGAGTGAATAGTTACCCACAGGATCATGGATGAAGAATTACCTACAAGATCATGGGTGAGGGGTTACCCGCAGGATTATGGGTAAGGGATTACCTATAGGTGCATAGATTTGTGGTTACCTACAGCAGCACAGATAAGATTACCTACAGGATCATGGGCAAGGGCTTACCTCTAAGAGCACAGGTAAACGGTTACCTACAAGAGAATGAGTGAGGGGTTGCCTCCAGGAGCTTTGGTGAGGGATTACTTACAAGAGTACCTAAGTGAGAGGTTACTACGAGAACATGGATGAGGGATTACCATTAGGAGCATGGGTGACTAAAAAACAACTAAATCACTGAGAAATCCCCCTCAGCATATATGACAACTCACAAAAGATGCATCCATCCCGTCTCCACCCCCAGTCAAACTTTAACTCCTTATATGCTCTAGCACCTTCCATGTCCATGTACAGCTGGGGAGCAGGAGGGAGGGTTGGTTGGAATATGGAGAGTCTAATGATCTTCCCTCCTCTACCAAGGAATATCATCAGCCACTGCTATAGGCCTAGGTGTTCTATTGCTCTGCCTACTTGGTTGTCCTGGCTGAGGGCTAAGATCTTCTATAGATCATCACAGCAACTCTGTTTCCCAATGGCATGTCAATCCTGGAGGAAATAGCTTTACTTCAATAGAAATCTATATTCAGATAAAGTATATTCAGACTTATGAACACCAAAGACAAACACCTGAACACCTGGGGGCAGGAGAATCGATGCATTAAATATAAAAAAATAGTAATTCAAGCCGGGTGTGGTGGCGCACGCCTTTAATCCCAGCACTTGGGAGGCAGAGGCAGGCGGATCTTTGTGAGTTCGAGGCCAGCCTGGTCTACATAGTGAGTTCAGGTCAGCTGGGGCTACAGGGAGACCCTGTCTCAAAAAGACAAAAAATAATAATAATAATAGTAATTCAAGTGACTGGGGATTTCTAACCAGATGCCAAGGAGATTAGAAGGCAATGGAACATTTTATTAATATTTTATCTATTATTTTTATTTTATGAGTGTATTGTACACATGTATGTAAGTGCACCCATGTCATGCAATGCCCACAGAGGTCAGAAGAGGGCATCGGATCCCATGGAACTGGAGTTACAGACAGCTGTTACCCACCATATGGGTGCTGGGAATCAAATCCAGGTCTTATGCAACAGTTGTCAGTGTTTTTAACTGCTGAGCCATCTCTCCAGCCCCTGGAACAACATTTTTTATTATTATTTATTTAATAACCACATGATTAGAAGAGGCATTTCATTACAACATTTTTAAAGTGCTGAAAGAAACAAACTCCTTAGGAGAGAAGTCTCTTTTCATCAATAGTAGCCTTCAGAAATGAGGGCAGTAGAATTATTAATAGATGAAGGACCACGAGAACGTGGATCAAGAAGATTTGAACTACGAGGATTGCTAAAGAAAGAACCTCAGGTGGGAGGGAAATATCACCAGAGAGTTACCTGGAACTTCAGGAAGGAAGAGCAGCAAAATTGGGACATAGTTCAGAAAATGGCTGTTTCCTTAAGTTCCTTAAACTACATATGAAGGTGGAAAGGAAAAATCGATGAAAGTTGTGGTTTGAATGTGAAATGCCCTCCACAGACTCATATCTCTGAACACTCAGTCCCCAGCTGGTGGGATTGTTTGGGAAGGTTGCGGAACTTTTAGGAGGTAGATCCTTGTTGGATTAAGCACATCACTTGGGAGGGGGAAGCTTTGAGGTTTATAGCCTAGACCCACTTCCTGCTATCTGTTTTCTGACTGGCAGGCTGGCCTCACCTCCTGCTGCTGTGCCTTCCCCTCCATGATGAACTGTATCTCCTCTGGAACTGTAGGCCAAAATAAACCCTCTCTTCCTTAAGTTGCACTTGTCAGAGTATTTTATCACGGTAATAGAAAAGAAACTAATACAAAGTATATACTGTGAGTTTTAGGGGTTTGAGGTTCAAATTGGTTTTTAAAACAGGGTTTTGCTAAGTAGCCAAGGCTGGCTTTGAACTCATAATCCTCCTGTGAATCTCTGTGCATCTTGGAAGGAAAAATGTTGGCTGGAGTTGGGGACTCCAGTGATGCCGATTTCATGATTCCCTTGGTTCTGGAATTACAGGTGCACACCACCACACCTAGCTATAGTATGGGTTTTTTTTTAATGCAATTATAATACATATTACAAGACCATAGATGAACAGGTCAAAGGACATATATATCAATAGACTTCTACATCCCTCAGAAGGTAAAAAAGTGCTAATTCTAAGTAGATTGTGAATTGAAGAAAAGATCACACAGATCATTTTGACCAAGAAATAAATTGTTTTTCTTTTGTTGTTTGCTTCTTTGTTTCGAGAGAAGGTCTTTCTGTAACCCCAGCTGGCTTAGAACTCCCTATGGAGACCAGGTCGGCCTCAATCTCACAGGGATCCACCAGCCTCTGCCTCCCAAGGGCTGGGACTAAAGGTATGCACCACCACACTGACTCAAGATACAAATTTTAAAATGAGAAAAAAAAAATACATGGTAGTAGGTTTCAAACTCAGGGCCTCGCACACCTGATAAGAAACTGTTCTGCCACTGAGCCACACGCCCTGCCCTAGAGAAAATTTTTGTAATGTGAAGGAAGACCAAAAAGAAAAAATTCTTGAACACAACACAAAGCCACTAATCCATAAAAATCGTAAATTGCATTTCCTCAAACCTTTTTATTTATTTTCTTTTATGCAATCCATTTCTATAGAGAACATATTTGCAATACATATATCGGACAAAGAATTCATACACAGAAAATACACTTTTTAAAGCAGATTATTACAAGATAACCTGATTTTTTTAAATGCCTCACAAAAGAAGTCATATAGGGAAGTTGAGGAGATGACTCACTTAGTAAAACACTTCCTATACAAGCATGAGGACCTGAGTTTGATCCCTGGAAAGCAAGTTTTTTAAAAAAGACAGGTGTAGTGGCATGCATTTATAATCCCAGTTCTGGGACGGCAGAGACGGATGGATCCCTGATGTTCACTGGCCAGCCATCCTAGCCTACTTAGCAAACTAACTCACTAAGAGACTCTGCCTCGAAAAATAAGGTGAAGGGCACCTAACCTCCACATGTCCACATATACATACACACACGCACACACACACACACACACACACACACACACATACACATGTACACACAAAGATAGACAGATGCAAAGAAGTTACATAGATTATCAGTAAGGAAAAATAAAGATATCCATCATCATAGACCATCACATGAGACTGGGAAAATCCAAAATACAATCATAGAAAGATGTAACTGCGTATCCTGTAAAAGAGCTAAAATCAGAACAGGTATTGTGAAAATCTCCTGCACTATACATGGAAATGTATACCATCAACTCCCACATTCGTGGGATAATCACCTGGAAAAATAATTTGGCAGTCTAGGTTCAGCAAACACTGAACATATGACCCTGAAATTCTACTCATAAGTAGAAACCCTTGCATTTGAGGTTTAAAAAAAAAGCCAAGAAAAATGAAAACGAATGTCCAATAAAGGACAGAAATATCCAAATAACTTTATTTGGGACAACCCAGAGGTCTATCAATAAGGGAATGCATACACAAATTACAATGTGCCCATACAATGGACTGCTACCCAGCCATAGAGAAACCTGAATCACTGATGTACATATAGACTATCATGAGTAAATTTCAAAAACCTTGTGTTGGACAAAGGAAGCCAGATGGAGAAAAGTACAAGTTGAATAATTTCATTTATATGAAAATATAGAGCAAGATAAACAAATCTATAGTAACAGAAAGCAGACCAATAGCTATGTGGAACTGAAGCACAGTAGCCTGCTGGAAAAGGAGCAGGAGGGAGCTGGTGAATATCCACCATAAGTCAGGTGGTCGTTATATGAGTAGACGTGTCAAACTCATCTAACTCTATACTAAGAATAGAAGCATTTTACTTTACTTTAAAATGTGTGTGTGTGTGTGTGTGTGTGTGTGTGTGCATGTGTGTGTGCGTGTGTGTGTGGTTTTTCAAGACAGGGTCACCCTGTAGCCTTAGCTGGCCTAGAACTCGCTATGGAGGCCAGGCTAGCCTCGATCTCACAGAGATCCACCTGCCTCTGTCCGGCTTTTATAATGATTTTTTAAGGTGTAATTCTCTAAGGGAGTGATTTTTTTTTTTTGCATTCTCCTCTTAAGTTGATAAAGTTATAGTAAAACAAAGAGCTACCATGAGGAAGAGCCTGCTTTGCCTTCTCAGTGATTTAGGGAATTTTTAGTTGACGTGCCAGGTGCACTCAAAACACAAAGGATAGTAGTCTCTGCCCCTCTGTCCACCCACATCTCTTCTCTCCTCTCTGTATAATTCAGAAAGACTTTCCCCGCACGGTGAAAGAGTAGATTTTAGTTTCCTTCCAGCTCTAAGATCCAAAGATGAACACTGATCCAACTCAGTCACAGGTTCTGCCATGGACCATCAGTAGCTCAGGAGAAGGGGAACTTGTGATGAACCAAATGAGGACTGTGCAGCCTAAAGGGGTGGGGGTGAGGAGGTACTGTGCTGATGGTCCCACCAGAATCATAAGGCTAGAATTGGGGAGATTCAATATATCAGCCAAAACCCACAGGCACACATCACATCTTCCAAGACAAAGGGCACTCACTGTAACTGGAAAAGGGGATATAAAAAAGATGGAAGTCTCAGATTACTTACAAAATCTGGCCCTACAAATATGAGAGAAACTTTTTTGATCAAGACCTTTTTTTTCCCAAGATCTTAATAATGTTTTTGCTTTTCATGCAGAAACCAAAGATAACACGAAAGGCCCATTATTCTTTCCTTCCTGACCAATGTAATCCTTTGGGGAGAAAAATACATAAACACACACAAATATATATACAAAATATATTCATACACATTAGCATATTCCTGTGATTGGGTTCCTAATATTTAGTGAGTCTAAGATTTTTATTTCTATGACTATTTCTCAGCAGCCTGACAGGATGGAAGTTTCTAGCCTCCTTTCCCCGTGCCTCTGTGTCAGAGAACATAAGGGAAAGGAAATCAAAAGTCCTATATCATCAGCTGACAGTGGAGAGGACAGAAGAAGGAGAAGCTAAGGCTGGCAACCAGCCCTTTTTCTCACAGAGGAAAATTCCCAGAACTCTCTGCTGAGTAACTAAGAGGAGTCCACAGTGCTGCCTGGTGCTCTCATCTCATAGGACACTAAGCAGACACAGCTCTGTAAACACGGCTGAGAGGGAAGCCGGGATTCCTCCCTGAGGCAGAGCAGGCCTCCTCTGACCAGGTGGTCTTCCCACTATGCCCATGTGCATGGGCAAAAGGCCCACAGA
Organism: Nannospalax galili; assembly: GCF_000622305.1. Lineage (NCBI taxonomy): Eukaryota > Metazoa > Chordata > Mammalia > Rodentia > Spalacidae > Nannospalax > Nannospalax galili. Next base: position 9,374,842 of record NW_008360326.1, on the reverse strand, counting down.
TGCTTCCTGGAACAGCCACACATAAGAGCCACAGAACAGCCCTTCTGGCAAGGGGGATATCAACTTTTGCATGTATGGTTTCAGAAACAGAAATCCCCCTAAGAAACCTGCTGACTTATACAGGTGTCTGGCAGAGCTGAGTCAATGTTGGGGCTCATCACTGACTGTGCCTTCCCTGTATCTGTTCTGGAATGATGGAGTTGCCATGACCCAAAAGATTGCATGACAGAAGATGGAGGAAAAAATCAGAAACCAAGTAAATTGCCGGGCGTGGTGGCGCACATCTTTAATCCCAGCACTCAGGAGGCAGAGGCAAGCGGATCTCTGTGAGTTCAAAGCCAGCCTGGCCTATATAGTGAGTTCCCGGCCAGCTGGGGCTACAGGGAGACCCTGTCTCAAAAAGACCATAAAAAAATGTATTTCACGGATATTAAAGACCTGCACATATTGCCTGTCATTGTATTAGTTATGGTGGAGATAGAAACCTCCGACTTACTTCTTCCTGTATTTAAGCCCCTTGACAGAGGACCTGGGATACTTAAAACAGTCTATGAATAAATTAGATATTACCTACCTTTCCTCCACAATCAACTGTAATCATGAAGAAGCTCATGTGTTGCAGGTATGTGTGTGTGTATGTGTGTGTGTGTGTGTGTGTGTGTTTGTGTTTGTGTGTGTGTGTTGGGAATGTCGGTATGTGTGTTTGGGTTGTCTGTGTATGTGTCTGTGCCCATTCACTGAATCCCAGATTTTGAAGTAATAACATCCAAAAAATTGTCTTCTATTTGTAGCTATTTGGATGATGAAAATAGAATGTCATCTGCTCACTTTATCCCCTTGGATAGGCCATACAGTTGACTGTTTCAGTTTATCCACAGGGATAAACCATTCAGTTGACTGTTTCACTTTATCTCCATGGATAAACTGTACAGTTGACTGTTTCAGTTTATTCTCATTGATAATCCATATAGTTGACTATTTTAATATTCAATCTGTAACCTCCCTTGATAAGAAGGAACTTGAGCCATTTCTAAGAAAAAGTGAATAAGGACAATTGCACTAAGTCAACACCAGAGAAGAGACCTGAGGCTCCTGTGACAAAGAAACACAAGCTAGGACCACTGCCTGTCCATGCTCCAAACGCAGCTAGAAGTATCCTGTGGGCACCATCGCCCATTGTCTCCTTACAAGCCTTTATGCCGCTGTTACTGCTTGCTTGCACCTCCTCTTAGGAATCATTTACCCCACCAGCCACGTTTCCATCTAATGCCCTCAATTCCTCTGATCAAACCTCACCCAGACAACCTCTGTAACTAGTCTGTTCCCATTCCACTTCAGGAATGAGACTCCCTCGTCTCTGTCCCTTTAGAACAATATCTCTAGAAGGAGAGTGATTGGTGTGAATATTCCAGGACAGAGAAGTACCACCCTGAGCCTTTAGACACCTCTAGGCAGGATCTTGGGAGAGCACGGCAGTTCCTACTTTTAGAGCTGGCTATGGGAGCCATTTCCTGGAAAGGTAACTGTCAATGAGAACAACCAAGCTCCACATCCTTCACCTCCAGCACAGCATTCTGTTCCCAGGAGTGGAGCATGATCTAAGCACGTCTGAAAGGTGGAAGGACATAGCACTCTTATCCCTGTCTGTAAGGGACTAAATCCCTAATAAGCAAACAGGGTCACTGAGCAGTAAGAAAGATGGCCACTTCCTGCTTCTTTCTGGCCTGAGACAAAGGCCTGGGGGCTCCCCCTCTAGCCAGCAGGGCTCTCTTTCTGGCCAACTAGTCCAGACCAATTCAGATAAGACCAAGGCAGACCTGCACACCTTTTCTTCTGAAGCCATAAATCTACCAGTCTCCTCTGCTTTGTTTAAGTTGACCAATCCAAAATCAGGGGAGGAGAAACCACTCAAACTCAGACCCTCAGGGGTTTTGGATTTTTGGTTTCTGGGTCCCTTCTCCATTTACAGAGAGTTTTATTTCTCTGGGTGACTGTGTGTGTATGGATGTGTGAGTCTTCATTCTTTGTAAATAAAGTCTCTGCTGGTCTGAGATTGTTCCTGCCTTTTAATTCTTTAATTGGCTGAAAAACTGAACCTACGCTTACCCTTCAACTGATATCAAGGCCACAGCATATCCTTCCGCACATTTCGGCTGGTCAACAGCACAGCATTTGGCCACATGGATGGCCACTCTGCAATGCCACAAGGAAGCTAGTATCTTCCCATATGGCCACCTAGTCTTCACTGGAAGGCAAAGTCAAGCACTTGAATTTGGGCCAATAGAAGGCTGAATGGGCCCCAGAGGCCCCTTGGGTTGGCTGGAGTTGTTTTTCGGGCTGAAAGGGAAGGTTCCTTAGTGCTGAGAGGGAAAACGGGAAATAAACAGAATGAAGAGACAGCTGCAACAAATACCCGGGATCCTTCTGAACTTTGTACACAGAGACCTTGTGTCTTTCCCTGCCTCTTGAAGCAGGGACAGACAGACACTGCATAGCCACATGGCCAGATAGAACCCTGCTCACTTTTGAAAATCTACAGAGATTTCTCTCTCTGGTTCTGAACCCAAAAAACTATTACAGACAGAGATCAACTTGTGTTCGTTCCCTTTTGTCTCAATTATCACTGTACACACTCCTCGTTCCCTTCAATTTAGCCATTCCTTTGTGGCCCAGTTCTCAGTCCTCCATCCATTCTCACCAAAGTAAATGGAAAAACAATTCTCAGGAGAGGATGACAAAGGACAGCTTACTCATCACAGAAATAAACTTCTGGTGTTTATACTTAGAGATTATCTTAAGCGTTGTGAGTATTTTCACTCATTCAATAACTATGGAATACCAACTCTAGGCCCAGCCTATGCAGGTGGCATCTCTGCCCTTCTGGGAATTTTGGTGTTATAATAATTTGGATGCCTTAAGGTTTTCAGATAGATCAGAGAAAGGTATTGTGGGAATACGATGAAATAAACTCTCCACAGTTTCTAGGGTTACCAAGGAAGGGTTCTTGATAGTATTGACATTTGCGTTGCCTCTTACAAAGTAAACAGGATTTCTTTAGACAAAGGAAAACTTTAAGAGATTAAATAAAAGACTCTTTAAAAGGTGAGAAGTTGGAGCTCAGTTGGAAGACTACTACTTGCCCAGCATGCTAGAAGTCCTGGGCTCAATCCCTAGTACCTCGTTAAGAAATAATGTGATGGCATGTACCTGCAATCCCAGCATTTGAGGTGGAGGGAAGAAGATCAGGAGTTCAAGGTCATCCACAGTTACATAGTAAGTTCAAGGCCAATCTGGACTACATGGGACCCTGTTTCAAAAAAAAAAAAAGAAAGAAAAGAATAGTGAGGGGGCTGGAGAGATGGCTTAGTGCTTAAGAGGACTTGCAGAGGATTGGAGTTTGGTTCCCAGCACCTACATCAGGCATCTCACAAACACCTGTAAATTCAGCCTCAATGGATCCAACACCTTCCTCTGACCTTCACGAACACACATACAAATAAATAAAAATAAATTTTTAAATGAGAAGATAACACACGCATTCAGGCAACTAACTATATTTGAGATTAGACCATGTGTTTCCTCAGGAGAAAGGGCATCAGGACTCTGTGTTCTGTATTTAGTGGTCTGGACATTGTAATATGAGAACTAGGGAAATATAAGTGTCTTTACTTAGAAAGAACCACAGTCACATTTGCATATTAAGAAGCGTGTTCTAAGCACAGGCCCTGAGCACTTCTTCTTGAGGCACAGGGGCCTGGTGGTGAGCACATCCAGAAAGTAGTTGCTAGCACCCCAAAGTACTGTAGCCCTGCACACCTCTCTTTCCATGACTGGACCTGCAGGTGGGCACCAAGTAATCCCATGGTCAGTCAGCCATCATCCAGGAGACCAACCCCAAGGAGGATGAGGGCTAATCACCAGGCACAGGCAAGAAAGTACTTGGCAAGTAAGAAAGAAAATGACTGAAGAACCAAGATGGCAGCTAGCAACTCTCGGAAAAATGGAACTCTGGTAAGATGTCTCATCACTGGCTCACCTTGGCCAGAAAGAAAGATGTGAAGGCCCCGGATAAAAATACCAACCAGAACCTTGATCGTGAAAAACAAGAAAAGAAAAATCACAATCCATCTGTCTCCTTGAGCAAGAGCGAAATTGATGTCCTTCTAGCAAGAAATTCAAGCCAGCAAGTTCCTTCTGTTTGCTGCATAGAAGCCAAAATGATCTATCTTGAACACAAGTATAATCACGTGGACAGAGCAATGGAGGAAAAAAATAGTAGGAACCAACATAATTGAAACTGTAGACCCCCTCCCCCGCAGCACCATGAGCCTGGGGCTATGATCCTCTCTTATGAACCTAGAGCTGTGGTCCTGGCCTGTGAACCTGTAACTGTGGTTGTCTCTCATGAGCCTGGAGCTGTTGTTTTCTGTGAGCTGGAGCTATGCTTGTCTCCCAAGAACCAGAGCTGTGATCCTCAGATTGTGGTTACCTCCCATGAACCTGGAGCTGTGATCCACTCCCATGAGCTGGAGCTGCAGTCCCTTCCTATGAACCTGGAGCTGTGGTACCCCTCCATGAGTTGGAGTTGCAATTCCTTCCCTCAATGAACCTGGAGCTGTCATCCTCTCCCATGTACTAGAGCTGTGATCCCCTCCTATGTGTTGAAGTTGTGGTCCCCTCCCATGAGTCAGAGTTGTGGTGTGATTCCCTTCCATGAGCCAGAGTTGTGGTCCCCTCCATGAACTGGAGCTGTGGTTCCCTCCCATCAACCTGGAACTGTGATAGTCCCCTCCTGTAAGACAGAGCTGTGGTTCCCTCCCATAAGCCATAGTTGTAGTATGGTCCCCTCCCATGTGTCAGAGTTGTGACCCCTCCCCCTCCTGTGAGCCAGAGCCGTGGTCCCCTCCTATGAACCTGGAGTCAAGGTCCCCTCCTATAACGTGGAGCTGTGTTCCCCTCCTGTGAGCCAGAGCTGTAGTCCCTTTCAGTGAGCTAGAGCTGGGGTCCCCTCCCATGAGCCAGAGTTGTGTGCCTCTCCTGTGAATTTGAGCTGTAATTCCCCTCCTGTGAGCCTGAACTGTGGTCCCCTCTCATTAACTGGAGCTGTGGTTCCCTCTCATAACCCTGGAAATTTGGTCCCCTACTGAGAGCCACAGTTCCACATTCCTCTGGTGGAGCAGAGTAGAGGATAGACTTCCGATGTTGGGCAGCAGTTTCTCTGAGTGGCTGCATTCCCCACAGCCCCCTCCCCTGAGTTCCCAGGACATGCATGGCAATCGTGTCATCTCTTATACTGGGGACAGGGTAGGTGTCTGTCATTGAAGATTCTGCGTTGGGGAAGACTGATTCTCCAGAATGTATCTCCCACCTCCTCTGAGGACTAGCTATGGTCTTCACTCCACATGTGTTCCTGGGCATCCAGGCCTTGATGTTGGACCACTCCCATTATCAGGCACTGAAATGTTTTCCATTATTTTTCTGTTACTCTTCTATAGCCCCAAGAGGTCTTCACCTATGCCCTAATTGAACTTCTAGAGATAAAAATCACAGACTGGGGGCTGGAGAGATGGCTTAGTGGTTAAGAGCACTGGCTGTTCTTGCAGAAGACCCCAGTTCAAATTCCAGCACCCACATGGCAGCCAACAACTGTCTGTAACTCCAGTTTCTGGGGATTCAAAGTCCTCTTCTGTCCTCTACCAGCACTACATGACACAAGTGCACTTACACACATGCAGGCAATAGATTCATACACAAAAAATAAAAATAATTTTAAAAAATCACAGCCTGGGAAGTTTAAAAAAAAGAAATAGAAAGTGCTATAATGACTAAATGGATATAATTCTCAAACTAAAAATATGTCATTGTATTTTAGAATGTAAAATTTGAAGTTCTAGATGTCTACTATATTTTCTGAATATTTAGTGACAAAACTATACTACCAAACTTCAATAATAATGTGAAATTTGTCACTGTTGCTACAATGTGAGTTTGCCATTCACTTCCTTTCCAAATTCTTCAACCTATACAAAGTTTTTCAATGTAATCATGTTACTTCTTAAAGAAACAATGTTGACAATTTTTTTTTTTTTAATTTTTAAAGGGACTGGGGAGATGACTAAGAGGTTAAAAGCACTGGTTGCTCTTCCAGAAGTCTTGGGCTCCATTCCCAGCACCCACAGGCAGCTCACAACCATCTATAATACCAGTTCCAGGGGATTTGTTGCCCTCTTCTGCCCTCTGTGGACATTGCACAAAATGGATGCACATACATTCATACAGACACACTCAAACACATAAAATAAAAATAAATAGGTTCTGGTCCCAGCACCTTCCTTCCCTGGAAGCCCTCTGGACCATGTCCCGCCCTCATACCCCTATAAAATAAAAATAAATAGGTCCTGGTCCCAGCACCTTACCTGGGAACCTCTAGGCCTGGTCCCGCCCTCACCTACCTTTATTTCCCTGGACTGCACAGCCTCCGGTGTTCTGGTACCAGCACCTTCCCTGGACACCAGGGACAACCTCTCAGCCCAAAGCCACCACTGCTTCCTGATCCTCTGCATCCAGAACAACCCAGTTCCTCCCTACCCTCCACAGGAACCCTCTGGGCCTGGGCCTGCCCCCACCTCCTTTTACTTCCCTGGGATTCACAGCCTCCAGTGTCCTGGTCCTAGCACCTTCTCTGGGTAAGTCCAGCACGGCCCAGGGCACCTTGACTCCCCCAGCCTCTTTCACCCTCCCAGCTCCCTCACCGAGTTTCTCCTCCTAGGCTGGGTAAAGGCCCATTCTTGTTTTGGCATCCCAGACACCAGGGCTAACCTCTTGACCAAGAGCTGGCACTGTTTCCTGATCCTTTGCATTGGAACCAACCCATTCTCTCCCTGCAGCCCCCAGGAAACCTCTAGGCCTGGTCCCACCCTCACCTCCCTTTACTTCCCAGGATAGCACAGCCACCAGCTTCCTGGGACCAGCATCTATCCTGGGCCCTTCTCCCAGACCAGTCCAGGCCCCAAATTCTTGAGAGCAGCAGCTTTCCTCAAGGGACTCATACCTTAGGAGAAAGCCTGATATCATCTGAGCCTCATCTCACTTGGGCCTCTGTGGGGACTCCTGAAGACAAAAGCAATTAGGCCACTCCAATATAAAATCAAAAGACAACCTGAAACCTAGACCAACCAGCTTTTCATGCCCAGCAAGTAACCCACAAAGGCACATAAAGCTTACAAAAAGAAGCAGGTCTAACTCAACAAAGGAAGGCTAGAGTCTCACACAAGAATCAGAAACTATGAAGGAAATTCACATGTCAAAGTCACAAAGAAAAAACAGTAACATGAAAAACCAAAATGATATATCCCCACCAAGTACCAATAATTCTCTAGAGGAGTACAATGAGAACTCCCTAGAGATAACACAGGACATAGAACTCAAAAGAGCAATTATAAACATGATAAAAGAATTCAGTGAATTTAAAGAATACACAAAGAAAGAAATCCAAGACCTGAAGGAAGATAGGGATAAACTTCCGAATGAATTCAGAAAATACTTAGAAATATTGAAGAATACTTAGGCTGAAATGAAGAAGGAAGTCAAACACTCAGTAAGCAATTAGAAACAACAGGAGAAAGCCTCACCAATAGGATGAACAAAATGGAAAACAGAATGTCAAGACTGGAAGATAAAGTAGATGAATTAGACCACTCAAGCAAAGACTATGAAAAATTTTTTAAAAACACAAGAAGGGAATATGCAAGAACCATATGACACCATAAAAAACCAAATTTGCGAATCATAGGCATGCAGGAAGGAGAAGAATGTCAAGATAATGGTATGGAACATATCTTCAACAGCATTGTAGAAGAAAATTTCCCAAAATTAAACAAAGACATGCCCATACAAATAAAAGAAGCATGTAGAACACCAAATAGAACCAGAAAAGAAACTCTCCACAGCACATCAATGTAAAAGCACTAAATGTTCAGAACAAAGAGACAACTCTGAAAGCTGCAAAAGAGAAACAACAAATCACATATAAAGGAAAACCCATCAGGATTACAGCTGACTTTTCAGTGCAAACTATGAAAGCCAGAAGAGCCTGAACCAAAGTATTCCCAGTTCTAAATGACCACAGATGTCAACCCAGATTACTATACCCAGTCAAATATGTACCATAGCTGAAGGGGAAAGAAAAATCTTCCATGACATAAATAAGCTGAAATAATTCATGTCTACAAAACCAGACTTTTAGAGAGTTCTTGAAGCAATACAAAGAGTTGAAGAACGGAATGACTATGCACAAGGGGTGACAGAAAGAAATTCAATGAAGGTATAACTGTGGAAATGCACAGCTATATCAAAAATGGGAACAGAAATAAAAATGACAGGATTCAATACACATTTTTCATTAATAACTTTAAATATCAATGGACAGAACTCCCCAGTCAAAAGATACAGACTGGGTGAATAGATTAAGAAACAAAACCCATCTTTTTGTTCTCTACACAAAACCCATCTCACTTTCAAGGACAGGCACTACCTTAAGGTGAAAGGATGGAAAAAAAAAATACCAAAAAAATGGTATTAAGAAAGAAGCAAGCGTTGCAATTCTAATATCTGATAAAATAGACTTTAAACTAAAACTAATCAGAAGAGACAAAGAAGACTACTTCATTCTGATCAAAGGAACAATAAACCAAGAAGATATTACAATTACCAAACTCTGGTGCAACAAAATTCATAAAACTAGAACTATAGGACTTTAAGACCCAGATTAATCCCAACTCATTAATAGTTGGGGACTTCAATATCCCATTGTCACCATTAGATAGGTTAATAGGACAGAGAATTAACAGAGAAACTTCTGAATTAAACAATACCATATATCAAATGGACCTAACAGACATCT
>NW_008360326.1:9364498-9365919 GCF_000622305.1 Nannospalax galili | reverse complement strand
AAAAGGACATACATTCTATTCAGCACTCCATTGGAACCTTCTCCAAAATAGACCATGTACTGGGGCACAAAGCAAACCTCAACAAATACAAAAAGATTGAAATAATCCCATCAGACCACAATGCAATAAAGCTTAAAATCAACACGGGAAGAATCCCCAGTAACCACATGAACACATGGAGATTAAACAACACACTCCTGAATGATGAATGGGTCAAGGGAGAAATTAAGAAAGAAATAAAAGTATTCCTGGAACTAAATGAAAAGGACAATACAACACAAGAAAACCTCTGGGACACACTGAAAGTAGTCCTTAGAGGGAACTTTATAGCTTTAAGTGCCTATATTAAAAAATGGGAAAGATCACAAATAAATGACTTAACATTATAACTCAAGACACTTGAAAAGCAACAGCAAATGAAACCCAAATCCAGCAGACAAGAAGAAATAACAAAAACCAGAGCAGAAATTAAGGAAATAGAAACAAAGAAAATAATACAAAGAATCAAACAATTCAAGAGCTGGTTCTTTGAGAAGATAAACAAGATTGATAGACTGCTAGCCCAGCTAACCAAAAACAAAAAACAAAGAGCACCTCCAAATCAACAAAATCAGATATAAAAGGGGAAACATCACAACAGACACCAAAGAGATCCACAACATTATAAGGGAATACTTTAAAAACCTATAGGCTACTAAATTTGAAAACCTAAAAGAAATGGACGGGTGCCTAAAAGCATGGGAACCACAAAAGCTAAAGCAACAAGAGATTAACAGCTTAAACAGACCCATAACACATAAAGAAATTGAAACAGTAATACAAAACCTCCTGACTAAAAAAAAAGCCCAGGACTAAATGGATTTACAGCAGAATACTACCAGACATTTAAAGGAGAGATGCAGGGATCATTCGATATCATAAGTCAATAAACGTCATAAATCATATAAATGGACTCAGAGACAAGAACCACATGGTCATCTCAATAGACGCAGAGAAGGCCTTTGACAAAATTCAACATGAATTTATGTTCAAAGTCCTAGCGGGAATTGGACTGGAGGGAACACACCTCAACATAATTAAAGACATATATAGCAAACTCACAGCCAACATCATTCTAAATGGAGAAAAACCGGAAGCATTCCCATTAAAATCAGGAACAAGACAAGGCTGTCCACTATCTCCACTCCTTTTTAACATAGTGCTTGAAACTCTTGTAAGAACAATAAGAAAAGGGAAAGAAATTATGGGAGTAATAATTGGAAAAAAAGAGGTCAAATTTCCCCTTTTTGCAGATGATATGATATGATATCTAAGAGATGCTAAAAATTCCACCAGAAAACTCCTAGAAATAATTAACATGTTCAGTAAAGTGACAGATTACAAAATTAATCTACAACAGTCTGTAGTCTTTCTATGCCAAT
>NW_008360326.1:9363515-9364029 GCF_000622305.1 Nannospalax galili | reverse complement strand
AGTCAATTCCAAATAGATCAAAGACCTCAACGTCTGAAATTCTGAAACTGTTAGAAGAAAATATTGGCAAAAACCTACAAGATATATGTGTAGGAAAGGATTTTCTGAACCAGACATCAATTGCTCAGGAAACAAGGTCAAGAGTCAACAAATGGGACCTCATTGAACTAAAAAGCTTCTGTACATCAAAGGAGGCAACTGGGGAAGTGAAGAGAAAACCCACAGAATGGGAGAAAATCTTCAACAGCGACATGTCTGACAGAGGTTTAACATCCAGAATATATAACAAACTCTAAAAACAAAGTATTAAGAAAGGAAGTAACCCATTTAAAAGATGGGCTAAGGAGCTGAACTGAGAGTTCTCAAAAGAAGAACTAAAGATGGCTAAGAAGCATCTTAAAAGGTGTTCAACATCACTAGTAATTAGAGAAATGCAAATTAAAACCACTTTAAGATTTCATCTTACCCCAGTCACACTGGCTAAGATCAGGAGAACAAATGATACCAAATGTTG
>NW_008360326.1:9362619-9363268 GCF_000622305.1 Nannospalax galili | reverse complement strand
CCTAAGTGTCCCTCAACTGACGAGTGGATAATGAAAATGTGGTATATTTATGGGATAGAATTTTACTCAGCAGAAAAGAAGGATGAAATTTTCAGGTAAATGGATGGAACTAGAAGCTGTTATACTAAGTGAAGTAACACAGACTCAGAAAAAAAAAAAAAAAAACAGCGTATGTTCTCCCTCATATATGGATCCTAGCACCAAATCCTTATAAGTAGATATGTATCCAGACCTAACTACAGGAACAAGAATAATGAAGAGGAACCAGGGAAGTAAAGGAAAAGAATGAATCTGAAAGAGAAGAACAGTAGAAAACAGGTGTTAACAAGGGAGATATGGATAACAATGGGGTTATTTTAAGGGGGGGGAGGTAAGGGTATACAAGGAACCTAGGGGATAAAGGGAAAGAAGGAGCTCAAGAGAGGTGGGACCATAGGAGAAGGGAATTATTAAGGGAGAAATGGAAAAAACACAGGCACCTTAAATGGGAAAACCATGGTGGAAGGGTTAGACAATGTAAGAGATAAATAATGCCTACCTAGTTTTAAAATAAAAATCAAAGGGAACCATATTAATTGAACAACCTACTGATAAATTATACGTTCAAGAAGCTCAAGGAATATAATATATATCTAAACACCCAAAAGGA
>NW_008360326.1:9323858-9362325 GCF_000622305.1 Nannospalax galili | reverse complement strand
GGAGACCCCACAAGATGGACTTGAACCAGTGTCCAGTCTACAAAGAGGAGGATCAACACAGAGGAATCATTTCCCCCATGCTTCAAAGCGAAGCCAACCATGGTTGAGCAGTACCTTTGACTTATCTTCACATAGGCAGAACTGGTAAAAGAAAGGAGCCAGGGGCTCCTCCAAAGCCCATGTGACCCCTGAGGAACAGATCCTCAAACGACCTTAAGAGTAAAAATAAATTGTTTTATCTTGACCAACTGTAGGGTCTTAAACACCCTAAAAGAAAGTATAACCAAAGATTAATGGGGTCAATATAATTTTTAAGAGTCCATATGTATAGGCAAAGGCTACATAACAAGAAACAATGCCAGACAGGAGATACCTTCCTTTGAGTGACTGCCCAAGGTGACGCAAGAGACTCCCAGACAGTAACCCAGCATAGAACTTGGAAAATGAACAGCAGACCCCAATCTTATCTAAAGGAATATTGACAACTGATTGCTGCTAGATGAAGAACAGCTGATCTTCCTAAAACAAGGATCTCTAGATAGGCTGAATAGATTCAGCAGACGGACAAGCACTGGAGAATGGCTGGGGGTGTCAACAACACAGTGGACAATAACAGGGATGACAGAGTATATGGGCTCCAGTATGTGGGAGCGGGGAGGCTATGGGAGGGTAACATTTGGGAAGTGGGTATATAGATGAATAAAATTGTGTGGGATGTTCTGTATGATATACACACAGAAAAATCAACAAATTTTTTTTAAAAAAGACATATTTGAAGAGGAAGCATAAAATTTTACTTCATGTTAAAGGCAGAAGTGAAAAACATTACCATTGAAATCTACCTGATGACTTTATATCCATACTCAAGTCCCGAGGATCTGAGTGTAACCGACTGTGACTAGTAGTAATCAGATACATAGAGATTAGAGATGTATGTGCAAACATCTAAGTGTTAGTAGCATTAAAAATGAGTCTTTCTGTAGGAAACAGTATATTTTAAAATGAAATGGAGATCTTTTTCAAAGGTTAAAACCTCATTCAATTTTATGTCTTGTAGGGTTTATACTGAGTTCAGTATTGTATAACTGTATTAATTCAATTGTGACCCTAAAAATTTACAGGCATTTTGAAAGAGATGCATCTTTACTCTGGAAATTGTTATTGAATATGTTAACACTGTAATGAAATGCTTCCTCTAATTATGTGGTTATTAAATAAATAATTTTTAAACTGTGAATGTAAAAATTTACAGCCACCTTTGAAAGAGATGTATCCTTGCTCTGAAGTGTGTTTCTGAATATGTTAAAGCTGTAATGACATGCTTCTTCTATCATGTGATTATTAAATTAATAATAACCCAATGACTTTATAAATTTACAGTCAATTTTGAGAGAGATGCATCTTAGCTCTGGAAACTGTTTTGAGTATGTTAAAGCTGTAATGAAATGCTTCTTCTAAAAAAATTTAAAAATATATAAAAAGAGAAAAAAATTAAAAAATAAAAGTTTATATTTTTAGTTAAAAAATAAAAATGAATAACTTCTTTAATTTTTTTTTGTCATTTTGAAGCAGGGTCTTCCTGTAGCCCCAGCTGTCCTGGAACTCACTATGTAGATCAGGCTGGCCTTTAACTCACAGAGATCCTCCTGCCTCTGCCTCCCAAGTGCTGGGACTACAGGCATGCGCCACCATGCCCAGCTTACTTCTTTAATTTTTTTAAAGAAGAAGGCAGTTCTGGCTATAATGCCGGGATGGTGGACTTAGGTAAGCACCATGACCAAGGAAACTTATAGAAAGAAGAGTTTATTGACTTTATGGGTCCTGGGAATTAAGAGTCCACCATGGCAGGGATCTGCCTCCCAAGTGCTGGGACTACAGGCATGCGCCACCATGCCCAGCTTACTTCTTTAATTTTTTTAAAGAAGAAGGCAGTTCTGGCTATAATGCCGGGATGGTGGACTTAGGTAAGCACCATGACCAAGGAAACTTATAGAAAGAAGAGTTTATTGACTTTATGGGTCCTGGGAATTAAGAGTCCACCATGGCAGGGAGATATGGTGGCTGAGGTGGCCAGAGCAGAAAGCAGAGCACTCACATATCCAAGCAGGTACAGGAAGCAGAGAGCACCTGGAAGTGGGGTGTGGCTCTGAATCCTCAAACCTCACCCTGAGTACTGTGCTTCCTCCAGCATGGTCACACCTCCCAAAGGTTTCATAACCTCCCCAAACAGCCGCAGAAGCTAGAGACCAAGTGTCCAAATACTTGGAGTCTATGGTGGACACTTCCTAGGAAACCACCACAAGTCGAAGCAAGGAAACTAGCCAGGAGGCTGCTGAAGAGCCGAGCAGGAGAGAGTGAGGTCCGAATAATCCCTGTGGCATGAGGCTAGAGAATCAGCCTGATATTATTAGCAGTTTCTACAGCAGCAGTGTACTTTTGATTCAAAATGGGTTCACTCCTTCACATCTTTAAGTCCTGACTATTCAAAATGTGGCCCTCAATCCAGAAACAATAGCATTACTTGAGAGCTTATAAGAAATGTGAAACCAGGTGCTGGTGAGATGGTTCAGTGGGTAAAGGCTCTTGCTGCCAAACCTGATCATCTAAATTCAATCTCCAGAAGCCACATGGTGGATAAAGAGAACCAACTCCCTCAAGTTGTCCTTTGACCTCCACACATATACCACTATTCAAAATGTGGCCCTCAATCCAGAAACAATAGCATTACTTGAGAGCTTATAAGAAATGTGAAACCAGGTGCTGGTGAGATGGTTCAGTGGGTAAAGGCTCTTGCTGCCAAACCTGATCATCTAAATTCAATCTCCAGAAGCCACATGGTGGATAAAGAGAACCAACTCCCTCAAGTTGTCCTTTGACCTCCACACATATACCATGGCACGTGCGCGCACGCACACACACACACACACACACACACACACACACACACACACACGCAATTAATTAATGTAACAGAAAAGAAAGGTTAAAAAGAAATGTGGAAACAAAAGTAGTGGCACTCTCCATGATCCCAGCACTCAGGAGACTCAGACAGGAGGATCAAGAATTTGAGACCAGGGGGCTGGAGAGATGGCTTAGTAGTTGATGTCACTGGCTGCTCCTGCAGAGGACCTCAGTTCGATTCCCAGCACTCACATAGAGGCTAACAACAGTCCTTAACTCCAGTTCCTGGGGATCCAATGGCCTCTTCTGTCCTCCACAGGTATTGCAAGATATAGGTGCACTTACATACACGCAAGCAAATCACTCATACACATAAAATAAAAATAAATTAAAATTTTTTAAAGAGTTTGAGGTCAGCCCAGGCTATACAAGGAGTCCTTGGGGGGGTTGTAGAATCTCAGCCCCATCTCCAGATATAAGTAATGATACTCTGCATTTTTCTAAAATCCTGAGTAATTCCTGTGTTCCTTAGCACTTCAGAAATACAGTATAGAATAATCTACCCCATCAGTGGTCTTAAAGTGAAAGGAAGGCAGACAGTTCTGTCTCACAGGCAGAGGAGGAAAGAGAGCTGGGGCCAGACACACGCTTTGCTGAAACAAACATGACTTTGATTAGCAAGGTGATAGCAGAGCTCTCTCAGGTGTACTGGGCGCTTTGTACACTTGAATGATTTTATATGTAATTAAATCTATCCCTTCTTCTGCTTCGACTGCTAGCTAATTTTTTGACTATTTGCTATACCACAAACTATTTTAAATTCATAATAGGTACTGTATCATGTATTCCTTTTAATAATCCTGTCAGTTGGTTCTTAGACACCTTTTAGCAGAAGAGGAAGCTGAGGCACAGAGCCATTAATTAACCTGCCCAAGATCACACAGCCAGCCATAGTGGCTCCAGAGCTCCCTTCGCTGTTGTCACTGCTGTTTTGTATTGGTTTTCTTGTTGTTATTGGTAGTGGTGGTAAGGCAGGGTCTCATGTAGCCTAGGCTAGACTCAAACTTGTTATGTAGCTGAAAATGACCTTAAACTTCTGATCTTCCTGACTCTGCCTCCTGAATGTTGGATTTCAGGTCAGCCCAGGCTATACAAGGAGTCCTTGGGGGGGTTGTAGAATCTCAGCCCCATCTCCAGATATAAGTAATGATACTCTGCATTTTTCTAAAATCCTGAGTAATTCCTGTGTTCCTTAGCACTTCAGAAATACAGTATAGAATAATCTACCCCATCAGTGGTCTTAAAGTGAAAGGAAGGCAGACAGTTCTGTCTCACAGGCAGAGGAGGAAAGAGAGCTGGGGCCAGACACACGCTTTGCTGAAACAAACATGACTTTGATTAGCAAGGTGATAGCAGAGCTCTCTCAGGTGTACTGGGCGCTTTGTACACTTGAATGATTTTATATGTAATTAAATCTATCCCTTCTTCTGCTTCGACTGCTAGCTAATTTTTTGACTATTTGCTATACCACAAACTATTTTAAATTCATAATAGGTACTGTATCATGTATTCCTTTTAATAATCCTGTCAGTTGGTTCTTAGACACCTTTTAGCAGAAGAGGAAGCTGAGGCACAGAGCCATTAATTAACCTGCCCAAGATCACACAGCCAGCCATAGTGGCTCCAGAGCTCCCTTCGCTGTTGTCACTGCTGTTTTGTATTGGTTTTCTTGTTGTTATTGGTAGTGGTGGTAAGGCAGGGTCTCATGTAGCCTAGGCTAGACTCAAACTTGTTATGTAGCTGAAAATGACCTTAAACTTCTGATCTTCCTGACTCTGCCTCCTGAATGTTGGATTTCAGGCATGCACGACAAAGTCTAATTTATGGGTTGTTGGGAATCAAACCCAGGGCTTTAAGCATTCTGGGGAAGCACTCTACTGAGTCATCTCTCCAGCCTCACCCAACTTCTATCCACAGCATTGCTTGGCTGATCCTTCATATAACAAACAAGAAAGAAACATCATGGGTAGAACCGAAATCATAATGCTAAGTGATACAAGTCATGCATATAAAGGTCACTGTGGCATGAGCTCACTCATAAAAAAGCTGATCACATAGAAGGTAGAATGGCGGTTACCAGAGGCTGGGGACATACAGAAAAAGGGAGGATGGGGAGAGATTCATAAACAGGGACAAATAAGCCAGATAAGAGAAATAAGTTCTGGCCTACTATTACACAGATGGGTAATTATACTTAACAATGTACTATCATTTTTCAAAGGAGCTAGAAGAGAGGATGTGACTGTTCTTATTATAAGGAAATTACAATTGCCTGAGAGGCTGGATGACCTCAGTATTCTGAGTTGTTCACTGTAAGAAAGATAAATGTACCCAAACATCACACTGCATCCTTAAAGATATACAATTATTATCTGCCATCTAAAAAAAATATAGTGTAGGATGGCCATCCAAAAGGCAAATTCAACATAACAGAGTCTGAGGCACACTCCAGCTTTGGAAAAGGGGCTGCTGCTGGGGTTGGGGAGGTTCCCTGGGCCACACAGAAATGACTCCAAAGGTACGATGCAGGGTGGCCAGGTTCTGCGAAGCCTTTCAGAGTTAAAGTATTTTGCAGAGGGAAAAGCAGTGCTGCTGATCTCCTTGAATGAAGCACAAGCTGAACCGCAAGTCCAAGGATAAGCAAATACCTGGAAATAAGTTTGGCTTCTCCCGGACTCCTAGCCTTTAGGAGACGACTGGCAAAGTCAAGCAGTTGCTGGGTAGGGACCAGCAGGTGGGGCCTACAGAAGGGCAGCTGGGCTGA
This sequence comes from Nannospalax galili, assembly GCF_000622305.1. Taxonomy (NCBI): domain Eukaryota; kingdom Metazoa; phylum Chordata; class Mammalia; order Rodentia; family Spalacidae; genus Nannospalax; species Nannospalax galili. Next base: position 9,356,600 of record NW_008360326.1, on the reverse strand, counting down.
CTGCAGCCACGGGAGCCCGAAAGATCTCCAGAGGAAGTGGTTTCCCTTCAGGCTTACTAAGAGCAACAAAAGCTCTGGGAAAACAAGAGGACGCCGTGGGAGGGTGAGTGACCCAAAACTCGTAATGTGGGCTTCTCGACCTCAGAAAATGTCTACTCAAAGTGAAATCTGTTAAACTGCAGCCCCAACCCATTAAACAAGGCATCTGAATCTTACAGTGTTCCTTTCAGTCACATTACAGCCTGATCCCCTTGAAGGTCATGTTGCCATGGCATCAGAACTCCTCTCCCCTCCTACACTGCACAGAACAGAGGTCAGGTTTCCAAACCGACAGAGCTGCTGTGGAGATGAGGGATAAAAGCAGAAAACAAAACAGGAGGTGGGAAAACAGTTGGCTGTTGCAAATGTGAGTTGTTTTGTGAGGCACCGCCTTGCTTCAGGGGTTGCCTGGCTCAGAGTGAACATCGAAGTGATTATCGCTGAAGTGCCCTCCAGCAGGTAGCCTCTGGGCTCTCATGTTGCCCTGGTGTCATGACAGAAACAAGTCTTCAAAGGTGAGAGTCTCAGAGAGTTGCTCCTCTTGGTTCCTTGGTTCAAAGATGTCCATCATGTGGGGGCTGGCAAGATGGCTCAGGGATTAAGAGCACTGGCTGCTCTTACAAAGGACTCGGGTTTGGATCCCAGGACCCACATGGCAGCTAATGACCATCTCTAACTCCAGTTCCTGTGGATCACAACAGCCTAAAGTTCCAGGTGGTCATGAGCCACAAGATGTGGGTGCTGGGAGTCGAACTTGGGTCTTCTGCAAAAGCAGTACTCACTCTTAACCACTGAGCCATCTCGCCAGTCCCTAAGTTAATCTTCATAGTAAACGTCTATCTTGTTCATCAGACCATGGTGAGCCAAAGCCCTGGTTCCCTGCTTTGCAGGGCCCTCTAGTTCAGCATTCTCGTGCTTCTTACACCCAGCTCTGTAGTTCTCTGAGGGCTGCCTTCAGGTGACTGGAACCACTGTGCCTCTACCCCATCTTCCCCAGATCCCAAAGGACATGAAATTTACTCCAGGAATTGCAATAAATTCCATGAGTTTTTAGAATTTACTTTAGGTAATAACCAATGGGAATGTATAAGAAGCACACACTCATATCTCAAGTAGGAACAGCTCTGGGCTGGAACTGACCCACCAGAGGTCTCTAGCAGGTCCATGCCAGAGTTCCTGGAGACCTTTGTCTGGGTTGGCCCCTTGCTTGGTCCCTTCTTCTCTATTCTGTTTCCCCTTTCCTGACAGGGAGTTTCTGAGAGTTCTAATAAATCACTCTTGTCCCGGAGTCCATGTGTGTGAACCTGACTCCAAGGCCTCACCTCCATTTCCTGACTTCTCTTTCCTCTTTAGCCCAGGACAGTGTGGCTCGTGTGGCCCCATGGCTCTGAGGAGCTGGCTCTTTCATGGGGCCAGAGACACTATGTGATAAGTCCCAGGTTCTAGCACCATTTGATGGCACCGATTCTCTCTGCTTGAAGAACAGCTCTTTGATAACTCTCCCCAGCTTTCTCCTTTTATATTTCACTCACATGAGGAATCTTTAAAAAATTAAGCACAAGTGAGTACACACTGCATGATTTCATTCACACAAAGATCAGAAATAAACAAACGAACATATATGAGCAAGATCAGAACAAAGGGGTCCTGACCCAGAAGGTCCTGCTGAGGCTCTTTCATAAGCTGAAAATGATCCCACCTAGATGTAGAGGGCAGCTACATAGATGTGCACCTAAGTATAAAATGCCATGCAGAGATAAGAGAAATGGTTCAAAGCAACAAATGGAGGAGAGAGAGTCTGAGCAAGGCTTAGTGACCTCTGCACTTGAGGATGCATGAAGGGTGAGGTGACCAGCAAAGGAGACTGAGCAAAAGAACCCAGGGAAGGAAAAGGCACGTGAAAGCTACTTGAGTAACTCTTAGTGGTAAGGAAGGATCAAGTGGGGATGGAGAACACGCAGTCTCATCTTTAAAGATCACATACAAGAAAAGCTGTGTGTGTGTGTGTGTGTGTGCGTGTGCGCGTGTGTATATGTGTGCGTGTGTGTGTGCGTGCACGCGTGTATATGTGTGCGTGTGTGTGTGCGTGTGTGTGTGCAGTGTTTTGGCTTATTTAGAACTTTGCTGAGTGTCTTAGTTTCTTTTCTCATTGCTGTGATAAAATACGCTGAGGAAACAAAAAGGAAGGATTTGCTTGAGTTCGAAGTTCAAGGTCAGTCCATCCTGGTAGGACAGTCAAGGGAGCAGGAACTTGAAGCAGCTGTTCGCCTCAGATCCACAATCAAGAAAGCAGAGGGAGAAGAACAAGCGCTAGTACTCGGTTTGCTTTCTTCGTTTTAGACAGTTCAAGATACCCTGCCCAAGGAACAGTCCTGCTCAAAGACAGTACTTCCCACATCAATTAACCTCGTCAAGATAATCCCCCAGAGGTGTGACCAGAGACTTGTCTCCCAGGTGATTTGGATTCTGTCAAGTTGACAGCACTAACCACCACAGCGAGCATCTTTTTTTATTCCTTAATTTATTTTTTATGTGCATGAGTGTTTTGCCTGCATGTGTGTAAGTGTACCATGTGTATACAATGCCTTCAGAGGTCAGAAGAGGGCATCAGATCCCCTGGAACTGGAGTTATGAATGGTTGTCAGCCACTCTGTGGGTGCTGGGAAATGAACGTTGGTCCCCTGCATGAGCAACCAGTGCTCTTCACTGCTGAGCCATCGCTCCAGCCCTTCACAGTGAGCACCTTAAAGCATGTTATCGTCGTCTTCATACTGTTTATTGTCTTATTATTCTCACGCACTTCTTTTCCTGCACATTATATTGTAAATGCCCTAAGCATAGAAAATTGGTCTTTTCAGATTGTCTGCACCCACCTCCCAGCGGGTACACAGTGGGAACTCACTAAGTGCAGAATACAGCAGCAGGTGTGTCCTGGAGCTCATGCCAGGAGCATCTTCTCTGTGAGGACTTTTCTGTGAAGTCCACTTGTACCAAAATGCATCGCCTGGTGTCTGAAGTGTTCTGCTTCTCTGGAGGTGGTAAAAATAAATTGCTTAAAATTCAAGAAGACATTTCAAAGAAACAGAGACCAGATGAAGACAGCCCTCATGGCAATAAATAGCAGACAGCAGAGGAGAGCGACAGAGTTCTGAAGGAAGAAGACAAGGTTGCCTTACCCTCGGGTGTCATTAGAGGAAATAACAGTTGCGGGGAGGTGACATCTTTAAAGATATTTAGAAGTTTTCCTGAGCAATCATGAAATTGCTGGTGGCAGTAGGAGGCTTTCAAAATACACAGAGCGAATCCTGGGAGAGCGGCTCGATTGACAATTAGGACAACACAGGGTCATGGAGCCTCTCCCCCCTTCTCCAAAAATGAGTCACAAGCTGCTAATTAAGAAATCAGTGACAAGTCAGGGGCTTGATGTTATCTAATGGGCTAGAGCCCTTGGTGGTGATGACTAATAATATTGGTTGTGTTCAGGGTTTAATCTTTAATTTGATTTCCTGGAGTGATGAGAGAATGAACAGGGATAGTTCTTTCATTGTCTGACATACCCTTTATATGAGGCTATGCAGAACACAATAAAGCAAAAGGAATAGAGTTTTAACCCTCCGCCTTCTCCCTTCACCCTCACCACACCAAGAGGTTAGCAGGCTTCACACACAGATGGGTAATCTTGCTAAGACATACTGGAATACACATTGGCCAGTCCCCATGTGGACCCCACATCCTCATAAAGGGCTTTGGGGAGGTTGCTCAGTTGGTTAATTGCCTGCCACACAAGCATGAGGACCTGAGTTTAGATCCCCAGCACCTATGTAAAAAGACATGAGGCCCATGTCTGTAACCCGAGCGCTGGGAGCTGGAGACAGGAAGATCCCCAGAACTCACTGGCTAGTCAGTACAGCCAATCAATGAGCTTTGGGTTCAGTGAGAGACCCTGTCTCAAAAAGAAAAAGGTGAACGGTGATAGAGGAAGCATCTCAACACCGACCCCTGGCCTCCACATGCATGCACATGTGCCCACGTGACAAATGCATACATGCAAACACATATACTACAAACAAAATGAAAAGCCAAAGCTCCTATGTGGCAGCATAACAAAGTCAATTTATGAGCATGAGCTCAGGGTTAAGCAGACCTGGTCTGACTCCTTTCTGGACCCCTTAGCAGCCTTGATCAAGCTTCCTAACATCTCTGCGACTCACTTGTCCTCTTTTGTATAATGGTCATAAGCACAGTTCCTATCTCACACAACCGTTGAGAACAGTAGCAGCGATAGCCCACCGAAGGCTTCCTGTTCTGAATCTGTCCTGAACAAATCTGGCACAAATCTGCTAATATGATCATTGTTTTATTAGCCTCTGAGACCATCTGTGATGCTTAATCTTGATTACCTCTGGGATCAACTAAGAGATATACCTCTGGCAGGGTCCATGAGGCTAGTTCCAGGAAGAAATAACTGAGGGACGAAGACCCTCCCTCAGAGTGGGTGGTACCTTCTATGGCAGCCCTTAAAAAGACCCAAGGGAAAGCAGCCCTGCTTTCTGGCTTGCCTGCCATATGCTGGTGAGTGTGTCTACCCCATTGCTGCCGCCGCCAACTCTCACTGACTTCAGAACCCAGCATCGTCAGTCTTCCAGTTTAGACTATGAAGACCAGAGGCTCAGAGCCAGATCAGGACTACTGAGGCATCATGGACCAAGCAGCCACCAAGTCCTCAGTCTCCCTGGCATGCAGATAGCCATTGCTGAACTACCTAGCCCCTATGTGTTATCCAATCTAATGACTCTCCCTTGTAATATGTGTTCACTGTATTCTGTTCCTCAAGAGAACCCCAAAACAATGTCTCATAATTGAGCCATGCCTTCTTACAGAGTTTGAGGCATTTGCAGTCATTACTCTATTGATGAAGGGAAGATGTCCCTGTTGGAGAGAAGCCACAAACAAGTTAGTTGTATGTTTGGATTTCTATCTTCATGTTTAAGACTCTTTGGTGGAAGCCGGTTAAGACCTGGCAGAGAGCCGTTAAGGTCCCACAGTGAAGATGTACTCCAAATATCACACATCATTGTCGGATTCTGGCTCTAAAGCTAGCCAAGAGGTCCTGACCTCTCCACACTTAGTGGAGAGGGCTCTCCAGGACTGGTGCTGGGATGCTGACATAAAAATGAGGATGGCTGACGACAGGGAAGCCAGTCTCTTACTGTCTGAATTGGCACAACTGTCAGTGAAAAAGAGATGGAGCAGCACCATTCATTTTGGAACTGTTGGTTTTTCCCATCCCGGTGAGCAGTCATGCAGCCTTACTTATTAGGAGCACCGTGATGGTTAATCCTGATTGTCGTCAGCTCGATGAGATCTGCAGTCACCTTGGAGGTGGATCTCTGAGCATCCCTGTGGGTGGCTGTCTTGATTAGGTTAACTGAAGTGACCCATCCACTGTGGATGGCATCCTTCCCTGGGTTGGGTCCTGGACTCCATAAGGAGAAAGCGCTCTAAACACAAACATTCATCATTCTCTGCTTCTTGACTGTGGATGTGACGTGACCAGATGCTTCACACTCCTGCTGCTGCTCCTCCCCACGTCCCGCCGCCACGATGGACTGTACCTTCAAACTGTGAGCCAAAACTAGCCCTTTCCCCTTATGCTGCTTTTGTCAGAGCAATCAGGATTAACTGTCACTTCAGGAGAGACTAGACAGGAAGTCACTGTCACTTCCCTGTGAACAGCGCACAGACACACACACACACACACACATATATATATATATACATACTGCTTTCATAGGCAAAGTCTTAGCTATTGGTTCTGAGCTGGGCACCAGAGCCCTTGGTCAGAGCATTGTGAACCACACAACTAGTGTCTGAGGACAGTGTTCATTGCCAAACCAAAGCAGAAGAATGAAAAGAGAGAAAGGGAAACAGCCTGTGCTCAAGAGAAGTCTTAAAGTGTCAAAATTCATTTTCTCACGTCTTTTTGGATCTTACCATCTTTGTTTACACAGCAGATTATTTATTTTAAAAACTGAAAGCTGAGAAGATAGTTCAGCGGCTAAGGTGCCTAAGGTTACCCTCTGATCTCCAAATGTACATGCACATGCAAGCGCACACCACACACACACACACACACACACACACACACACACACACACAAAGGAAAGAAAGGAAACAGCATGGTGACTCACGGCTGTAATTCCCACACTCAGGAGGCTGAAGAAGGTGAATTGCTATGAGTCCAAGACCAGCATGGGCTAAATACTGAGCCCAGTTATAGAGTCAGATCCTGTCTCAAAAGAAAAAAAAAAAGGAGAAGTCAAGTTCACAAAGTAGCAGACCTCTTCCTTGCCTTAAACCTGAAACTCTGCCATTTCTATTAAAATTGATGAAATGGTTCCTGACTGTTAGTGTGGTGTCCAGAACTGGAAGAATCACAGAATTTTCACCACTGATAGATGTCATGTGCTCACCCTACACAGACTGACCCAGAATCTCCACAAGTAATCTTGTGGCTTAAGCATCTCTGATGATGGTGGTGGACAATCAGCTTTGAGGACCCCTAAACAGGCCATTTCCGTGCCCAGAGTCACAGACCCTCATCTAATGCCCCATTCATTATTTAATGCTTCTTATCACTGGCCATCAGGAAGCTGGCCCAGCAAGAGCCAAGGGGATAGTGGAAGGCAGGCAGCTGGTCCCTTCTACTTACCCAGGGGCTTTCTTGCTCCCCACAGGAGCTTTGAAGCACCCCTATCCAATGCAGTCTTTCTGAACCTCTTCCCTTTCAAAACCAAATCCAACTTACCCCTTCCTTCCAAGAAGTTTTTTCTTTTGAGATTCTTTTTTAATTTTACTCATTTATTTTTGTTTTATGTGTATGAATATATTGCCTGCATGTATGTAAGTGTACCTGTGTCATGCAATGCTCGTGGAGGTCAGAAGAGGGCGCTAGATCCCTGGAATGGGAGTTATAGACAGTTGTTAGCCACCATGTGGGTGCTGGGAATCAAACCCAGGTCCTTTGCAAGAGCAGCCAGTGCTCTTAACTGATGAACCATCTCTCCAGCCCCTCTTTTGAGGTTCTTATACATATAGCATGGGTTTGTTGCCTGGAAATGACTCGAAAATGTCCAGGAAAAGAATTACAGACAATAATCACTGTTAGTGCTGCAGGAAAGCTGATGTTGAGTCTGTGGAGTAGCTGATGCTTTTTTAAAAAATGTATTTCAACCGTGTGTGTGTGTGTGTGTGTGTGAACGCATGCACGCGCGTGCGCACGTGTGCACATGCGTGGGCACACGCATATGTGTTTGTGTGTGTAAGGGAAGAAGAGATGTTTTTAACCAGATTTAAGCAAGGCAATAAATTAATTTTATACTCCAATGATGGAAAAATAATCTGATCCTGCATCTGGAAGCCAGGAGAAACACAAGTTTCTCGTTTATCGTTTTGGAGCGATGCCAGGGGCTGGGAGGTGGGAGAGGTGAGGAGAGCAGTTTTTCTTTCTTAATCTTGGTTTTTTGTTTGTTTTTTTCTAATTGTATAACATGTATTGTTATGCCTAAATCTCTCTTTAAAAAAAAACTCACTTAGCCTTGGGCTCCAGTCCTCCTCTGTTGGGAAGACAGATGTCATGGAAACTGTGCCTGGACTGAACTCAAGGGATCAGGGAAATGATAAAATGGTTTCCATGACTCCAGAAGCATTTGTCAAATGTAGGCTGTTTCCTTGGCAGAGTGACCTTCCCACCCCACCCCAGCTACTTCCCAGTAATACTCTACCCAACCTTCAACGTCCAGCTCAAAGGTGCCGCCAGCATCTCCTGGATGGAAGACGGGCAGCCGGGAAGCTGGTCTCATGCCCAGGACATCCCTGGACAAAAGATTCCCAGGTCCCACAGTTAGCCTGAATGAAGGCTGACGAGCCTGGCTGAGTGCATGCAGTCTAACTCAGTGCTGGTCTGGTGGCTGCAGCTGACTGGGCAGACCTCACCCTCCTCCTGGGCTTCCAGGACACTGCACTTGAGTTCAGGCTTTTCTCCGACGTTGCTGGTCCCCTCTTCAGTCTCCTCTGCTGCTTTGTCTTTGCCTTCTAACCTTGGGGATATCCGGGCTCCAACCAAGGACCTCACCCTCTCTTTACTTATGCTTCCTTGAATCTATGCCTTTAATGTCATCTTCAGACTTTGTTCCCAAATTTAGATTACAGCCTGGCTCATCAATCCACACTCTCCCCCTTGAATATTTCATTCTCAGCAATATTTAACACTCAGCTCCTGAGCTTTCCCCAAAAGAGCCTGCTCCTGGGGCTGCAGAGACGGGTCGGTTAAGAGCACTGATTGTTCTAGCAGAAGATCCAGGCTCAAATCCCAATACCCACATGGTGGCTAACAACTATCCATAACTCCAGTTCCAGGGGATAAAATGCCCTCTTCTGACCTCCATGGGCACTGCAAGAAAGGGGTGCACTTATACACATACACTCATAACACTCAAATGCATAAATAAAAAATAAATAAAACCTGCTCCTCCAGCACCTCCAAGCTCATGGCAGTTCCATGTGCCAGCAGCTCGACCTTTCTCTTTCCCTCAAGTGCTCAACCTACCCTCAAATGTATGGACTCAGAAAACAGTCACTCTGCCATCTTCTTTCCACTTCTACTGCCCCATGCTAGCCTCGACTACCACCGTCTCTAACCTGGAGCAGGACAGTTGACTCTAACTGGTCCTACCTTTATCCCCTTCTCTGCCCAGGAGCTAGAGCAATCCTTCTAATATATAAGTAGGATCGTGTCAATCTTCTCTCCAGACTCTTCCATCAAACCCAAAGTAAAAGTCGAAGTCCTCTTATAATTGGAAGAGTTTATCAGCATATGTCAATTATGCATAATAATGGGTTTCACTATGACATCTTCATACATGTGTATAATATATTTTTATATTTTATTTATTTTTATTTTATGTATATGAGTGTATCGCCTGCATGTGTGTAGGCATTCCAGTGCCATGCAGTACTCATGAAAGTCGGAAGAGGGCGTCGGATCCCCTGGAGTTACAGACAGTTGTTGGTGCCATGTGAGTGCTGAGAATCGAACCCAGGTCCTTTGCAAGAGCAGTCAGTGCTCCCAATCACTGAGCCATCTCTCCAGCACCTGTAAAATGTATTTTGATTTTATTCATGTCCCATTACCCTCTCTCCTGCTAGGTTTGGTGAGGTTCATACGATTCCAAATCCCTCTCTCTCATGAGACACTTTCTTCAGTGGTAGCCACTGCTAAGGTGTTCATGCAAAACCCTCCCTCAGTCTCCTGTAAGTAATCAGAATTAAACTCATTAGTTTAAAACAAAGTATAAAAGTAGAAGGGGGGCAGCTGGAGAGATGGCTCAGCAGTTACGGGTACTGGCTGCTCTTGCAGAGGACCTGGGGTTTGGTTCCCAGCACCAACAGCTAACAATCGTCTATAACTCCAGTTCCAAGAGATTCGACAGCCCCTTCTGGCCTCTGCAAGCAATGCACAACATGGGTGCACTTACCTGTATGTAAGCCAAACACTCATACATACAAAAATAAATAAGAATAATTTTTTAAGTTGAAAGGAGGCCTGGAGAGATGGCTTGGTGGTTAAGAGCACTGACTTCTCTTGCAGAGAATCTGGGTTCAAATCCCAGCGCCCAGATGGCACTAAAAACTGACTGTAACTTCAGTTGTAGGGGATCCGACACCCTCTTCTGACCTCTACAGGCACTGCACAACACAGGTGCACTTGTACACATGCAGGCAATACACTCAAACACATAAAATAAAAATAATAAAATTATTTTTAAAGTAGAAAAGGGACTAGTTGATAACAGGGAAATGATTAGTAGGAGGAGAACAAAAGAGGGTAAGAGGCAAATAGGATCAAAATACATTATGTACAGGTAGGAAATGGTACAATGAAACCCATTATTATGTGCAATTAATATATTCCAATAAAAATCATTTTTAAAGTTGCCCCTCTCTCCCCATCTTCTGACTCATATCCTGCTGTTCCCAGCTTCGCTCTGCCCAGCATTCACCGGGCTGCCTTGTTCCTATCTCAGGACCATTGCATTGCTGAGCACTCTGCCAGGAACTCTCCCCTGAAGTCCTCCCTTGTGACTTGCTCATCAAGCTTTCAGGTCTTACTGAAATGCCCCCTTTTCTGTGACCATGCCATTTAAAGATGCATCTTTCCACCTCCATTTACTGTTGTTAATATCGGTCCCACAGGGCTTGCTGCATCTGGCACTCTAGCTACTTTTTGTGTCTGATCTGTTTTCAGAGTCCCAGGAGGATGCAAGCTCTCTAAAGGCTGTTTTTATTACTGTCGCCACAACACACAGCTTAGAGTGGCTCATAGAAGACGCCCAATGTGATGAGCGACTAAATCCTTAGTTAGACTTCAAGGTTGCTTGTGAACGGGAGTGCTTTGCACCACTGTGCCCCACCCTACCCCCAGAGTCCTGTTCAGCCCTCTTTTAGTGAGTCCCTGACACTGACCTAGTCCTGGGAACTTCTCTACACATTTCATTTATTTTATTAGGAGCTCAAGTCTTCATTTGATTATTCAGTCAGAATGCTTAAAATGTCAGATATCTTATCCACCGTGAAGGCTTTATCTTGCCCAGCAAACCAGTCCATCATTCCATTTGGGGTTGCTGGGCACCAGAAGTTGGTGGTTCATCAGAAGACACGCTGTGAGCAGAGTTCTTCCGCCACCTTGTGGACATCTCTGGAACTACACTTAGGAAAAGGCAGACTGCCTGCATCCACGCATGTGCGTGAGAAATACTTGTTTACTGAGGTGCCCTCCCTATCCCCAAAGCACCCCATCTTCTCCCCTCATCGGGCCTCTGTTCCCAAACGATCCTTGGCTATAAATGTTTTAAGCTTGTGATTCTTACCCCCTCTAAGGAAAAAACAAATTTGCCAAGTGGCTGTCCTAGGAGGCGTGACTACAGGGCCATTCTCACAACTCAAGCCTGCTAGGCCAGCCTGGGGCCGTCCTATGCATGTCTCTCATGCCACTGTCAGAAACCAGGTGCTACGTGTACACACTCCTGAGCGCTTGGCTTGCAGTTCAATCATTCCGACCATAATGATCAATAGCTGACTTTAGAGGGCAGAGGTGAAAGGTCACTGGTCTGTTGGAAAGCAAGGTGGAAAGGCTAATAGGCTTGAAGGAGCAGTTCTGTAACAAAGAGAGGCTGCCGGGCTCCCAAATTCAACTTCACAGGCCTTATGAACTGGGGCCTGCCTGGCCACATGTGATGTCACTGAAACCACATGTGTGCTAGGACTGAGAGAAAAGAGCCAGGTCTAATCTCACTTGTGAAAAACCAACATCATGGTAACTTACGAAGTAGTCCCATTACCCCAAGGAACCTCAACTTGAATTGACTCCAGCCACAGAAAGCTGCTGAGGAAGGCTGTACACTGAGCATCTAGTTTGTAATTAGATGGATCATTTAAAAAGACAGCACTTCTGAGGTATCAGAAAGTTCTTGAATCCTGTTAATCACGATTTTAGAGACTAGTTTTGCAATATGTATAAAGGAAATGAAAAAAAGTGTAGGGCTGGAGAGATGGTTCAACGTGTTTTAAGTACTTGCTGCTCATGCAGAGCTCAGTTCCTAGTAACCACATCAGTCAGCTCACAACACCCTAAAATTCTACCTGGAGGGGAGCCCACACCTCTGGCGGTCTTCCAACACCTGCATTTATGTCCATATACCACACACAGACACAGACACAGACACAGACACACACACACACACACACACACACACACACGCACATTTACATTTTTTAAAATATTTTTATTGAGTTCTTGTGCATGTCATATAATAGACCTCAATCAAATTTAGGCTTCTTCCCCCATTAGTGCCCCCCATCACCTCCCCCCTCTACTGGATTTCATGTGTTCTCTCATATACGTTAAGTCCTATCCAGTCAAGCATTTGTACCCAGATGCAAGTTCATCCACTGGAGTCTGGCTACCCAGAGTCACTCCTTTAAAGAAGATGTACTCTCCCTCACCCAGCAGTGATCAATTACCAAGAGTTCTTCGGCCGCAGTTGGGACCTGCTGCCCATTCTCCTCTTCCTATGCTCAGTTTTTGTCTGACTGAGTTAGCATGGGTCTTGTGCATGCTGTCACCATCATTGCAAGTTCATATTAGCAAGTTTACAGAGCCCTGAAAGCCTCAATACACACAAAAGGCCACAGCTGGCTCATTTTAAAGAACAAGAGACTGCCGAGTATATGTCCCTGGATATGTACTCCCACATTAAATCACACCTACAAATGGCTCAGAGAACACTGTGGAAGAGGAGGCATGAACATAATTTAAATTTTTAAAATATAAAGTTCTAAGATTTAAACAGTGAATCCACATTGAGAACCTGTTTGTGGTGAGCACTACCTAATCACATTACATTCACGTAAACTGAATCACTCTCTTCAGAAGCCAGCTACGTGACCTGGGATCAATCTCTCCAAGCCTCATTTCCTCTCCTGAAAAGGTGTGCCTATGCTGTGAAAACCAGTTTGGTGACTCCTCAAAAGGTTAAATAAAGAATTCCCATTGGATCCTGGACTTCAGTTCTGGATACAAATCTCAAAGAAGTGAAATCAGGCGCTCAAGCAGAGGTCTGCACCGACATCCCTCACCATTATTCACAAGAGCCAAAAGGTGCAACACCCTCAAACACCCATGACTAGGTGACTAAATAAACAAAATGTGGCACATATGATCGGTTATTATCATGTCTTTAAAAGAAGGGGAGGCGAAGACATGGCTCAGTATCCAAGAGCACTGGCTACTCTGCAAAGGACCAGGTTTGGTCCCCAGCACCCACATGGTGGTTAAGCCATCCACAACTCCAATTCTGGGGGATCTGATGACCTCTTCTGGCTCCTTCTGGCATTGCATGCATGGCTACACTTAAATACATGCAGGCAAAACATACACATAAAATAAAAATAATCCAAAAAAATTTTTTTAAGCTGGAAGAGGCTGAAGAGATGCTCACTGGTTAAGAGTGCTTCCTGCTCTTCAAAGAGCAAGTGCTGCTCTTCCAAAAGACCCGAGTTCAGTTCCCAGCACCCATACTGGGCGGCTCACAAACACCCATAACTCCAGCTCCAGGGGATCCAACACCCTCTTCTGGTTTCTGTGGACACACACGCATATGCACGCACGCGCACGCGCACACACACACACACACACACACACACACACCACATAAATAAAGATACATCTTTAAAAAAAAAAAGGGGGGGTGGGGGGGCTGGAGAGATGGCTCAGCACTTAAGAGCACAGACTGCTCTTGCAGAGGACCCGGGTTCAATTCCCAGCACCCACATGGCGGCTACGAGCCATCCTTAACTCCAGTTCCGGGGGAATCCGAAGCCCTCTTCTGACCTCCACGGCACTGCACGACATGGGTATGCTCACATACATGCAGGCAATACACTCATACACATAAAATAAAAATAATTTTTTTTTAAAAAAAAAAAAAGGAAAGAAGTTCTGAGGCATTCAACATCACAGATGACCTGGAAGACATCAGTGCTAAGTAATACAAGCCAGGTACAAAAGGACAAGCATGATGTTTCCAGAGGTTCCTAGAATAAGGTAGTCATAGAGGTGAAACAGACTAGAGAGCACCAAGAGCTGTGGAGAGATGGGAATGAGGAGTTGGTGTTTGATGTGTGTGGAGTTTCAGTTTGAAATTACATCCTGGAAATGGATATTAAAATGGCTATGCAAAGAGTTGTAAACTTTAAAAGGCTAAAATGATGTTACCCCCAACAAGAAGCAAATAACAGATCAATGGGTATGCTGGTTAGTAATAATTATCAGACAGAATCTAGAGTTACATGGGAAGGAAGTCTCAATGAAGGATTGTCTAGGCCCTACAGGGTTGGCCTGTAGACTGGACTATCCCCTGGGCCAGAGATCCTGGACTATATAAAACAGAGGAGTAAGTGAGCACTGGGGATCACTGTGCTCTTATGGCTGCAGTTAACGCAGCCAATGGCTAGGTAATATATATGTGATACAAATGATAGATGGGAGATGATAGATAGATAGATAGATAGATAGATAGATAGATAGATAGATAGATAGATGATAGATAGATGATAGATAGATAGATGATAGCTAGATGATAGATAGGTATCTAAATGAACATATATATGGAGCATTTGGTAGAGGGGGTCTATATTAAATCAAAACATACTGTTTGAAATTCCATAGATAGATAGATAGATAGATGATAGATAGATAGATAGATGATAGATAAAAGATAGATGATAGATAAAAGATATATAGCTATAGATAGATGATAGATAGATAGAGAGAGAGAGAGATAGAGAGATAGATGATAAATAAATGATAGATAGATGATGATAGATAGATGATAGATAGGTAGGTAGATAGATGATAAATAGATAAATGATAGATGATGATGATAGATAGATAGATAGATAGAAGATAGACAGACAGACAGATAGATAGATAGATAGATGATTGATAGATAGATGATAGACAGATAGATAGATAGATGATAGATTGATAGATAGATAGATGATAGATAGATGGTTGATAGGTAGATGATAGATGATTGATAGACAACAGACAGACAATAGATAGATGATAGATAGTTGGTAGATAGATGATAGATACATAGAAGATATACTGACAGATGACAGATAGATGAAGATAGATAGATAGATAGATAGATAGATAGATGATAGACAGAAAGACAGACAGATGATAGATTGATGATAGCTTCAGACTGATACATAGATTATAGGAAGAAAGACAGAAAAGAGATAGAAAGGGGTGGAAAACACTACAGAAAGCCATGCTTCTATTACTCAGGCCATTCCCCAAAGACCCAGTGCTCCCACTATATTATCTATAGTGCTGTGTAATTATATTCTATAGTGCTGTGTAATCATGATTCAAGTACTGGACTGGACAGATGGCTTGGCAATTAAGAGTACCTACTCTTGCAGAGGTCCTGGGTTCGGTTCCCAGCACCCACATGGCCGCTAATACGTGTCCTTAACTCCAGTTCCAAGGAATCTGACACCCTCTTCTGGCCCCCACAGGCACCAGGCACACACATGGTTCCCTTACATACATGCAGGCAAAATACTCATATACATAAAATAACAGTAAATTTTTTAAAAATTTTAATTGTGTACAACAGGCTGTGAGCAATAATTAGGATAGTTCTGTTGATTGTTGGAGCTCAAAAAGTAAAAACATTTGGCTGAGTTTCCCAATTATTAAATACAATATAGGAAGGAATCTCCCAACGCCTTTCTGAGTTACTTCCATCCTAGACCAGTTATCTCTCCCAAGAGACCAGAGTGTGCATGGCAACTTCCGTCAAAGAATGACTATTTTTCTTCCCGTTTTCACTGAGATGGAATATTCCAAGGCCAGTCATGCATTAGCTGAACAAGTAAGCCGGACATCATGGGAATGGCAGTTAACAGGACACAGTCATTTGCCAAAAATGTGACCTATGGAGCTGAGAACCATGTCACGCTGCTCTGCTCAATGTTTTTTATTTGGATGTGCTGGAATCACCCACTTGGTTTTCTTTTGAAAGAGAAGGGTATGAGTGAGGGAAAGGGGCGAGGGAGGAAAGGCTTGAACGTGCTCACAGCCTTGGAAAGGAAGCAAAGGTCCCTCAACTCACAAAGCTCTGGAAATCACAAGAGGAAACAACCTACTTGCCCTAGCAAACCAAAACAAACAAATAAACAAAAACAAGAGATAAGAGTAAAAATCTCAACTCTAATTTTTCTGGAAGGAAAAGAAGTCAAGAGGACTTTAACGTTAAAGAAAAGTTAGAACACGCGTTTCTGCACACAGAGCCCTCACTGCATTTTCTTATCTCATTCAAATCCCATAGACGTGCACGATCCAGGCTGGAAGCAGTAAAGAACACAGAGTGCCGGGCAACCCAGTGTCTCGCCAGACGTGAGTCCATCTGTGAGAAGGCACGTCTGTAGAACTGATGACAGCATGAAGCAGAAAAGTGATGAAGCTAAATTCAAAAGGTTTTGTCCTTTAACCACAATAGGCACCCAGGATGAAGTAAGTGGGCACCGCCCACGCTCTCCCTTTAGGCTTCTGTCTTACCGTTGTTGCATAGCCCACGTGGTTTCTTGCACTTAAGGCTCTTGCTTAGAAGCTGGGCCTCCTGCTCCTGGGGTGGGTTTGTGTGCAACAGCAAAGTAAAGGAATAGAGTCTCTGTGCTCCCACAGCACAGGCCTTTAGCCAGTTATAGATGGGGCGGGGTTATGACCATCCTTCCCATGGCCTGGCATCAAGCGTCTTGGCAGAGGGGCCTTCGATCCAGGGCCTTCTGCAGAGTCCAGCAGAAGTTTCCTTGTCTAGGGCACTGCTGTGGCTTTCCCCCACCTTTTCTCCTCTCACTCCCTCCTGGGAGTGTACTTCCATCTCTCATGTGCATGCACATCTTTATCTCAAGACCTACGCTAGAGGACCCCAACCCAAACCAGGAAAGGAAGGAGGAAGAGAAGAGGGAGGAGGGAGGAGACAGTGTTCAGAGCAGGTGTGATGAGGTGTGATGTGATGCAGAGCATTGCTTTTTTTTTTTTTTTTTTTTTTTGTTTTTTTTTAACAGGGGGCCCCCCGTACCCCCCCTTTTTTTGGTCTTTTTCAGACAGGGTCCCCCTGTAGCCCCAGCTGTCCTGGAACTCACAGAGATCTGCCTGCTTCTGCCTCCCCAGTGCTGGGATTAAAGGCCTGCACCACCAAACCCCGCCAGAGCACTGCTTCTTAAGGACCACAGTCCCAGGCACAGCAGCCTCCACACAACACACACTTAACCCTTGAACGCAGTCTTTTAATGAGATCTTTTAATGAGATTTGCGATGGGATGCTGCTGTGAGTCTTAACTATGTACAAAATATGTGTATCCTTATATTTACAGACAAATATCCCAGTCGCCACTTATCGCACCAGTCAGCGACTATTACCAAGTACCATAACTAGTCACACATGGACACTGTCTGTGAATTTCCCAGGCCTAAGTGATACATCTGCAGTGCAACCTCTACATCTAAGGCTTATAAAACATAGAACGGGGGAAAGAAAAGGACACTAATGAATCTCTCAATTCTCAGTAATGAAGCTCCCTCATTCAACAGAGGACCAGAAACACAAAAGGTCACAGATGGCCAAGTCCTTGGACAGGACTCCCTTATTAAACTTCACCCACCCAAGGCTCAGAGATCATCTCAGAAGAGGGGGCATAAAGACTGTAAGAGCCAGGGAGGAGGTGCATGACCATATGGAAACAGAGTCCTACAAGCTCCTGGGAACCTGCTCATATGAGTCTATGGCAATGGTGTCAGCATACACAAGTCCAGTGCAAACTCAGGCAGACAATAACCCAGCATAGAACTGGGAAAATGAACAGCAGATCCCAATCTTAGCTGAAGAAATATTGGCAATTGATTACTGCTAAATGGAGAATAGCTGATCTTCCTAAAACAAGGCACTCTAGATAGGCTGACTAGACCACAGTGGATGGACTTGCACTGGGCAATGGCTGGAGTCACTGACAACACAGTGCACCTTAACAGGGATGACAGAGTGTATGGGCTACAGTGGGGGGGATATGGGAGGGTGCCAAAGATGTTTAAGGTTGTTTGAGATGTTCTATATGAAATACACAAAGAATTAAATAAAAACAAATTTTAAAAAATGAAATGGGGGCACCTTAATTGGGGAAACCATGATGGAGGGGTGAGACAATGCGAGAGAGAATGTAATATATGTCTAGGCAAGGTTTATCTGAGAGCAATTGGTCTTTGCCCAAGCTTTATCTACATGGCACATGGTAATTAAAAGTACCAGACTGCTGGAACTAACCTTCTTGGACGTTTAACAGCCATACTATGAGGTCTATACTAATTTGGAAAGAGGAACATAAAGGACAGTTTGGGCTCCTTTCTCTCCTAGGTCAACTAGTTCCAGGGGACTATGAGCATCCCTCAAAATGTCCTGTAACTGTGGTGGGTCACCTGTCCTCTTCTTGATCAAGGAGACTGAGAAGACCCCACCAGATGGACTTGAACCAGTGTCCAGTCTACAAAGAGGAGGGTCAACACAGACAAATCATTTCCTCCATGCTTCCAAGCAAAGCCAGCCATGGTTGAGCAGGACTTTTGACTTATCTTCACATAGATGGAACTGGTAAAAGAAAGGAGCCAGGGGCTCCTCCCAAGCCCATGTGATCCCTGAGGAACAGATCCTCAAACGGCCTTAAAGACTAAAAATAAATTGGTTTATCTGGGCCGACTGTATGGCCTTAAACACCCAAAAGGAAAGTGTAACCAAAGATTAAAGGGGCCAATATAATTTTTTAAGAGTCCATATGCAGAGCTAAAGGCTACATAACAAGCAACAATGCCAGATAGGAGATACCTTCTTTTGAGCTGTTGGCCAGGATGGCCAAAGGGACTCCCAGATAGTAACCCAGCATAGAACTGGGAAAATGAACAGCAGACCCCAATCTTATCTAAAGGAATATTGACAACTGATTGCTGCTAGATGAGGAACAGCTGACCTTCCCAAAACAAAGACCTCTAGATCGTCTGACTAGATTCACCAGATGGACAAGTAGTGGGGAACAGGTCCACTGGGGGTACCAACAACACAGTGGACAGTAGCAGGGATAACAGAGTGTAAGGGCTCTGGGGGGGGGAGGCTATGGGAGGGTGCCATCTGGGAAGTGGGAGTATAGTTGAATAAGATGGTTTGGGATGTTCTGTGTGATATATACACAAAAAAATCAACAAATTTTTAAAAATAAATTATATTTGAGGAGGAAGCATAAAAATTTACATCATGTTAATTAGTAGAGGTGATAAACATTACCATTGAAATCTACCCGATGGTTTTACAGACATACACAGGTGCCAAGGATCCAAGTGCAACCGATTATGACTAGTAATAATCAGATACATACAGATTAGAGACGCATGTACCAACATCTGTGTTATTAGCAAAAACAATGAGTCTTTCTGTAAGAAATAGTGTATTTAAAATGAAATGGAGATCATTTTTAAAGGTTAAAAACTCATTCAATTCTATGTCTTCCAGGGCTTATACTGAGTTCAATGTTGTATAATCGTATTACTTCAACAGCGAACCTAAAAATTTTAGAGCCACTTTTGAAAGAGATGTATCTTTGCTCTGCAAACTGTTAAAGCTGTAATGAAATGCTTCTTTTAAAAAAAAATATCTACAGTCAGCAAGGGATCTGGGGACAAGCCTCCCTTATCACTTCCCTAGAGACAGCTCTGAATCTGTAGCACTGCTTCTCCAGAACCAGCCTACCTTGAAGAAGTTTCTTGTCCCAGAGTTTACAGAGATGGAAAGGGAAAGCTCCCAAGGTCAAAGGCCAAACCTTCACTCCCAGTGAGCTACATTTATCTCCCTCAGATTTCCCGAAACATAATTGGGGCAGATGATGCTTCTTTTTTTAAGTTCTCTTGTTTCAGCTGAAGGAAGGAAAGGGGACACTCAGCTTACATTCTGATCTAATTAAATTAGATCCCTCTGAGGCAGATGCAGGGATCAGACAGGAAGTCTGCGGAGGTGTCTCAAAATGCAGCCATGTGCTCCTGCCCCTGGTGTGTGAGAAACACACAACATTTACCCTAGAGTAATTCACTTAAGTGGCAGATCCTGGGGGTCTTTCCTCCATGGGAAACAGCATCCTTATTCCCATAAGTTCCATGAGTTCATCCACTGTAGAAAAGTCACCTCCCACTGGCAATGTGATCTTTGGGAAAGATGTGCCTTGACATTTGTGGTGTATTTCAACTGAAAGACCTGTTAATTGCTGTATTGTCAATGTAAAAAAAGAAAACATCCTTTAGAAAAAAAACTTAAAGGAACAAAAATTTATTTGAGCTCCTAGTTTCAGTGGTTTCAACCACAGTCCTTTGGCCCCACTGCTTTAAGCCTGAGGCATGGTGCCATGGTGCCATGGTGGAAGAGGCTGCTCACCTCACAGTGCCAGAAGCAGAGATAGACAAAGAAAGGAAGAGGCCAAGTTGTGCCCTCAAAGGCACAACTTCCTCCAATCAGGCCCCACCTTCCTGTTTCCGTCACTGTCAGTAGTTGAGTCTACTGTGAACTATCAATGAATCATGATCCAATCACCTCTTGAAGACACAATCTCTGAACACTAAAGTAGGGACCAGTCCTTCAGCATATGAGCCCTTGGGATAGGGATAGGGAACACTTTACAGCCAAACCATAACAAAAACTCTCACAGCCATTAGCTAGATCCCTATTTTCATAACATAAAATGCAGAAAACCTTTAGCTGAACTGGATAGTGCTTGATATTTCATCATAACATTGGGGTGGTGACCAGTTCCAGCATTCTCTCAGCAAACTGAATACCTACTACTTGCCTATATTATAAAAATAATAAGAATACAAAGTGAGACATGAGAGAAATATATGGACTGGGGAGATGGTTTCTTGAGTAACAGTACTTGCTGCGTAAGCATGCAGACCTGAGTTCAAATCCCTAGCACCCACACAGAAGCCAGGTGTGGCTGCATGCTCCTATAACACCAGTGCCAGGGGAAGGGGTGCACAGGGACAGGAGGATTGCTGGGGCTTGCTGGCCAGCCAGCCAAGCCAAAAAATAACAAGCTCTAAGCTCAGTGACAGACTGTCTTAAGAGAATAAAGTGGACAGTGATAAAGCAAGATACCCAAGGTCCTCCTCTGACCACCTCACACATACACATACACACACACACACACACATGCACATAATCCATATATATATATATATACATATATATATATATATACCACAAACACACACACACAAAAAAAATAAAGGATATGGCTAGTCCATTAGTCAGAGCAAATCAGCAGGATGTACGTAGAGCTATGTAAGGGGACCTTTATTAGGGGAATTGGATCACATGCGTGTGGGAGCTCAAAAGATCCATGAGTGTTATGCATGCTTGAGACCCTGGAATGCTAGGAGCATGGCTCAGTGCAAGTTTGAAAACTTTAGAACCAGGGGAACCAATTGAGGGATTCCTAGTTCCAAGCCAATGGTGTTTATCTCCAGGGAAAGGGTCACTGGTGTAGATCCTAGAGTCCAAAAGCCAAGAGGTAGGGGTTCCTATGTCCAGGACAGGAAAGAAGCATGTCCTAGCTTTCTTCTGTATTAATTCTCTTAGGGTGCCC
Source organism: Nannospalax galili (assembly GCF_000622305.1). Lineage (NCBI taxonomy): Eukaryota > Metazoa > Chordata > Mammalia > Rodentia > Spalacidae > Nannospalax > Nannospalax galili. The sequence goes on along the minus strand of NW_008360326.1, from coordinate 9,335,252 downwards.
AGCCATATTGGAGGAGTCAACCCACACTGAAGATGAATAGTCCCACTTAGCTCACCCAGACTCACATACTGACCTCCTCAGTTTTCTAGGTGTTTCTGAATGCAGCCAGCTGACACTTGAAATTAACTATGACAACTAGGATCATACCTTAAAAACACCATTGACAAGCTTGTGAAGGAGGCGTGGGTCACCTTGTGGTCAGGGACTCCGTCCTTAGGGATATACCCAAGAGAAATCAAAACACCTCACACAAAAAAAAACTTGCACATCAGTGTTCATCTCAGCATTACTAAAAGTAGCCCCAAAGTGGAAACAGCCCAAATACCCATTCAGTGATTAACAGATAAGCAAAATGTAGCATATCCACGCAGTGCAGCATCAACCAGACGACAAGAAGGGAGTGAGGTCCTGACACGTGCTACAGCACAGAAGAACTCTGAGAAACCAAGAAGTAAAATCTCACCCCAGTCAGAACGGCTACCGTAAAGAATGCTAACGACAAAAAATATTGAAGAGGATGTAGACGGAGGAACCCCTGGACACTGCTGGGGGAAGTGTGCACTGCAGCGCCCACGATGCAAATCAATATGAAGACGTCTCAAAAACTAAAGACAGAAATACCCTATGTTCCAGCTATACTGTTCTTGGGTGTTTACCTGAAGGATTCAAAATCAGCATTCCACACAGACACCTGCATACCCATATTCACTACAGCACTGTCCACAGTAGTCAAGGTATGGAACTGACCCAGACATCCATCAACAGAAGAATGGATAAAGAAAATATGGTCTTGTATAACAGCACTTGTATTAAGCCATAAAAAAAGAATGAAACTATGACATTCACAGGGAAATAGATGGAAATGGTCATTATGTTAAGGGAAATGGCTAGATTCAGAAAGGTAAACATTGTGTTTTCTCTGATCTAGGACTCTAGATTTAAATTTATATATGCATTGTGTGTGCATGCGTGTGTGTGTGTGTGTGTGTGTGTGTGTGTGTGTGTGTGTGTGTGACATGAAGGTAGGAAGGAGACTATGAGGGAAAGAGGTCCAAGGGAAGGGGAGGGGAACAAGAGAGATGGAATGTAATTGTCAGGCAAGCAGAAAGGGGAATTATTTAGAGAGAATGAGAATGGGAACCCAACAAGAGGGGGCAAAGGAGCAGAGGAGATGGAAGAAGGTATGGGGGCGGGGAATAACAATGTACGTTGGAAAGAGGAAGGGTTAGAGGGAGTGAGGATGGAACAAGAGAGAGCAATGAGGGTGAATACGATCTAAATACATTATGTACATGTATGAAAATACCATTAGGAAACCTGTTATTACTTATAATTAATAGATACTAATAAAGCATTCAAAAAGAACAAAGTATATATGTGTGTGTGAACAAAATATATATGTATGAAAATATGATGAAACCCACTTCTTTGTGTGTTAGCCAGAGTAAAAAATAAGTGAATACATTCTAAGAAAAGTTTAAAACTGAAATCTGCTTTATTTATTTTTATTTTGAATTATGTATTTGTGTGTATCTGTCTGTCTGTGTGTCTGTGTGTAGGTACGTGAACATAAGTATAGGTGTCCATGGAGGCCAGAGGTGTTGGATGTCCCTGGAGCTGGAATTACAGGTGGTTGTGAGCTGCCCCACGTGGATGCTGGAAATCAAACTCAAGTCTTCTGCAAAAGTAGCAAGTGCTCTTAGCTGCTGAGCCATCTCTCCAGCCCTAAAGTCCTATTTTCCAAAAGAAAAAAAAAGGAAAACAAAAAGCAGAACATTTGCTGGGGAAATGGGGAGGGGAAAAGGCTTAGCAGGTAAAGGCGCTTGTCCCTAGTCCCACATGGTAGATGGACAGAATGGTTCCTCAACTTGTCCTTTGACCTTCACACCCACACACCCTGGCAAATGCACACACACACACACACATACATACACACAATAATTAATAAATAAATAAATAGATAAATAAATTAAATAAACAAACAAACAAATAAATAAATAAATAAATAAGTGGCTGGAGAGATGCCTCAGCAGTAAAGACTCGGGTTTGAATCCCAGCACCCACAACTCCAGTTCCAGGGGATCTGACAGCCTCTTCTGTTCTCTCCAGGCATTGCATGACATGGGTGTACTTATATACATGCAGGCAATACACTCATGCACATAAAATAAAATTTAAAAAAAATATTTAAAATTGAAAAAAAAGAAAAATGTAAAAAAAATTGTAAAAGAAAAGCCAATCAGAAAAGATCACATATTATATGATTATATTTATATAAAAAGTCCAGAATAGGCAAATCCATAGAAAATAGATTAGAGGTCACCTAGGCCTGGCAGAAGGGAGTACTAATGAGTGCCAGGGAATGTTCCTAAAATTAGATTGTGGTAATGTTTGCACAACTCATGAGTATACAAAAAGGCATGAACTTTAAGCTTTAAATGGGTAAATTATATCTAAATGAAACTGTTTTAAAAGGAATAATTGAATCTATGCTTTGGAAAGACCAGCCTGGCAGCAGTGTGGGAAACAGTTTAAGCAGTATAAAAACCAATGCAAAGTCCAGGGAGGAGGCCGCTCTGAAGGTCAAGGAGCCTGCTGGTGACAGATTAGATCCCACAATGGAGGGAAAGAACCACCTGAGGAAGACCAAGGTCCCACACTCAGGTCGAGATAAGGCGAGAAACCAGAAGGCTCCTAGGTGGTACACTGCTGAGTAAGAGGCTTCATTCCCTACACCAGGGAGACAAGACCAAGCAGGTTTTTATGAATCTAGCTTGAAAGTGGTTTTGAAGCATCGACATGGAATGAAGAGAAACACCGGACTGGCTCTCAGAGAAGCCAGTGCCAGGAAAGAATGCATGCTACCTGCCTAATGAAGCTTGGATGTGGGGAGGGCACTTCGGACACTGAGGAGATTGCCAAGCCTCAGTGGCTGGATAGAGGAGGACAAGCTCCCATGGGAAATGCTGAAGAAAGGTCAAAACATATAAGGAGAAGCTCAGGGAGAGTTACAGAAGAAGCAGTGTCAGTCCATGCCATCGAACAGTGCTGGAACCTGGGATTTATCACCATGTAGCTCCATGTAAGAGCTGCCTCCTCACAGCCATGGGGCCACAAGTCACACTGTCCTGAGCTAAGGAGGAAAGAGAAGCCAGAAAATGGAGGTGAGGCCTGTTAGAAATAAAATCCAAAGTCCAAGGATCCCAACAATACCACCCAAAGAACACACAAAGCAAAAGTAATTCAGCAAGACAGATTTTACTTTTGCAAAAGGGTATGATGCATAGTCAGTCAGATCCAGCAAGTGCACAGGATCTGGAAGCTTGGTAGGCTTTTACCCCAATGCCTAATTCAAGAGTATTGTGTCTTTTCCTCATTGGCTGGGCTCTGACCTCATAGTCTTTCTAGACTGGCTAATTTAAAAGCATGAAAGGAGAAGAGCTCCACTGCCCCAGGCCATCAGCTTCAGGAATGCATCCAGGCCTTTCCTTAAACCAAAGTCAAATGACGGAGGATTAAAAGATCATCATAATTCCTTGTCATACACCAAGTTCTGAGTTTTATAGGGTTTGAAAGAAAAGACTAAAATTGAATGTTTCTTGCAGGCCTTTGAGTCAGGTTCACACATATACAGACTCTACAACAGGAGTGATTCATTAGAATGCCCCCAGAAACTGCCTGTCAGGAGAGGGAAAGCGGAACAGAGACAGGGAAAGGACCAAGCAAGGGACCATTCCGGGCAAAGGCCTCCAGGAGCTCCTGCCTGAGCCTGCTGGAGACCTCTGGTGGGTCAGTTGCAGCCCAGAGTTGTTCCAGTTGAGACATGAGAGTGTGCCTCTCCGACATGCTCTTCTCTTTGGTAATTACCCAAGGCAAATTCTAGAATTTCCTGGGATTTACTGTAATTCCTAGAGTAAATTTCAGACCCTTCTGGAGTTCATCATGATCTGATGAACCAGGTATAAGTCTTCTGTGAAGTTTAACTTTAGGGGCCAGCAAGATGGTTCAGCAGTTCAGATTTATTTTTATTATTTTTGTTTGTGTGTATGTCTGTGAGTGAATGCCACCAGTGTGTAAGTGCCTGCAGAGAAGAGGGTATCAGATCCTTTGGAGCTGGAGTTACAGACAGTTTTGTGAGCCAACTGATATGGGTGTTAGGAACTGAACTCGGGTCCTCTGGAAAAGCATCAAGTACTCTTAACCACTGAGACATCTCTCCAGTCCCATAAGTACTCTTCATACAAAGAACACAAGTTCGATTCCCAGCACCCATATCCAGTGGCTCACAACAACCTGTAACTGAAACTCCTGTTGGATCTGACACCTCTGGCCTCCACAGATACCAGCATCACATGCATGCAAACCCATACACATACACATACACATAATTAAAAATAACAAAATGTACTGCCCAACAATAAAGCTTTTTTTAAAAAAGAATAAATGTAACTTTGAAGTCTAGGACGTAATTAGAGGGCCCAAGGGGTGGCTTTTATTTAATAGGAACAACTCACAACGTGAAAGGGCAGAGGGACAGCTCAGTTGGAAAGGGTGCTTGCTGCCAAGGCTGGCAACCTGAATTCAATCCCTAGAACCCACATGGTGGAAAGAAAGGATCAAGTCTTGTGTGCTGTCCTCTCACCTCCACAGACAGTCAAGGCATATGCATGGGTGTGCATGCACACACACACACAAATAATAAGCTTCAAATGTAAAACGTTTTTATTGAAGTTTAATGTAAAAGGCCAACTGTGGTGATACACGCTTTTAATCCTAGCACTCGGGAGGCAAGAGGATCTTTGTGAGATTAAGGCCAGCCTGGTCTACCTAGCAAGTTCCAGGCCAGTTGGGGCAACAGGGAGACCCTTGTCTCAAGAAACCAATAAATAAATAAAAATAAATAAATAAAATTAATAAAAAGAAAAATAAGATCAAGCACTTGGTAGATTTTCCCGTCTTACAGCTCCAAATACTTCCACAAGCTCAAGACTATCCCACTCTCTGATATAAATTCCCCTTTCAGTTTGTTTTGTTGCTATGATAAAACACTGACCAAAAGCAACTAGGGAAGGAAATGGTTTATTGGTTTATTACAGCTTATAATTCGCAGTTCACAATCTATCAGAGTGAAGTCAGGCAGAAGCTCAAGCAGGAGACTGGAGACAGGAACAGAAGCACAGACTATGAGGGAACTCCGCTTACTGGCTCTGCCTCCCAAGTGCAGGGATTAAAGGTGTATATCACCACATCCAGCTAAAATACATTTTAAGGGAATCTGGGACAGGATGTTTTTGTTTCATGTCAGAATGGAAGCATTTAAGTACTGAAACCAAGCTGTACACATGCATCTGCTCTCTTTTAATAGGGCATGTCTTCATCTCTAATGTTTTAGATCCTAAATGTCTCTCACAGGCAGTCCCCCAGGTGATAGTTCTTCCAAGGGGTGGGGCCTGCTGCAGAGGAGGGACTGCTGGGGGGCTGCTGGGAGCCATCTTGGGACAGAAGCCGGGAGGAACGCACAGGGCCGTGGGTGTGGAGGGAGCCACATGGACACCAGTGGGGGCATTTATGGACCTGGGACAAGACTGCAGGCCCAAGATGCGTGGGTGAAAGTTAACAGAGACTGTGGGCCTGGCGCATGCTGGAGCATCTTTCCGTGGCCAGCTCTGAGCAGTGGCACAAGAGTGCTTGTCTCTGTGTAAGTTCCGCCATTTACCCCCTCCCTACCCGAGGGCATAAACCATAATAAATTCACATAAAAAATATATTATATGGTTTGTCTGATTGTGCAAGAGACCCCGAGAGAACTCTGACACAGGCTCACATGGTGAAGGCTTAGACTCAGCTGATGGTGCTAGTCAGAGGTGGTAGAACAAGGAGGGACCTTGTGGGAGAAAGTTAAGCCATGGGGACATTCCCCTAAAGGTGTGGAAAGTCCCCCTTCTTGCTTCCTGGCCATCATGGGGTAATTTAATGTGTTCCCCCACTGTGACATGTTGCCTCACCACAGGGCCAAACACAATAAAGCCATGAAACTTCTGAAACCAGGCACCCAATCAAACTCGTCCTCCAGCTGATTTTCTTAGGCATTTTGTCAGAGTAATGCAAATACAGAATCTTTGCATAACTGAATAACAGAATCTTTAGCATAACCTTATGCTAAAACCATGTGTATTTGGTGTGGTAGAAATAGTAAGCAAAAATGTTTTTAAAAAACCCGAACAAAAGTTAATGAGGAATAAGACAACTGTTTTGTTGATATAAACAATAAAACACACTGGTTTCCATATGAAAATACTTCACCTGAGTTACAGGATTATACAAAAAACAATTATATAAAAGCAGGTTATCATTAAGTTACATATGCCCAGTTTTACCAGAGACAAATGTGACCGGCAAGGTGGAGCTGCCTCTGCAATGCTGCGATAAACAGTCCCTTCCACAGGCATGGAATTAAATGTTGACCCAAGTTTTAGACACTGCTTCTACTACACAAGTTTTAATGCTAAATTTACAACCTTTATCAGTACTATAATATAGTGTCTGTGCAGACAAAAGGACTGGAAAGAGGAGGAACTCAGAGTGGACGGGGCAAAGTTAGAACACAGGAATCCTAGAAATAAGATTAAGAGCACTATTTTGCTAGGCTAGGAAAGAAAATTCACCTAACTCCTTTTTCAGTAAATAGTACAGGAATGCCAAAGTTTGATTTATATAGGATGAGCTTTCTTCCTTCCTTAAGAAAAACATTGGAGTTTTAATACCAGAACCTTTTAATTTTTGCATGTCTTTATTCTATTCTTCAAACTTCATGTCATTACAACTAAATTGTCCAGAGTTGGAGAGATGGCTCAGCAGTTTAGAGCACTGGCTGCTCTTGCAGAGGACCTGGATTCGGTTTCCCAGCACCCACATGGCATCTAACAACCATCATAGCGACTAAGAACCATCCTTAACTCCAGTTCCAGGGGAGCTGACACCATCTTTCAACATCTGCAGGAATTCCATGACATGGTACACATAAAATAAAAATAATAAATAAAAAATTTTTTTGGTCTTTTTGAGACAGGGTCTCCCTGTAGCCCCAGCTGTCCTGGAACTCACTATGTAGACCAGGCTGGCCTTGAACTCAGAGATCCGCCTGCCTCTGCCTCCTGAGTGCTGGGATTAAAGGCGTGCGCCACCACACCCCGCATATTTAAATTTAAAATTTTTTTAAATAAATAAAATATTTTAAAACTTAATCATCCATCCCATGTAGCTATGGAGCATCTTTATGATATACAGTTCCTCAATCAGAAAATAGCAATAACCAAGAACACACTGGACAGAAACTCACAGTAAATAGCAAGTCTAGACAGGGTGCTTCAGTGTGGTCCAGTACGTATACTGCTTAAAAGTGAATCCCTGTTTAAAGCATCACAGATGTAAATAACTTCCTAATAAAAGGAGGACATATTAAATTTTCTTCTAAATTTTTAAAAAGCTGTACCACACAAACTAGTTCTTTAAAAACTATGAAATCTTGGGTATTTTAACAGGAAACTTATTTCAGGTACAATTATTCTTAAGCAATGCTAAAAAATTACAAACTTTAGAGGTGGCCAGGGGTGTCAACTGCTTCTTAAAAAAACTCAGTCTTATGGCCAGGCAGGATGGCACACACCTTTAATCCCACCACTTGGGAGGCAAAGGTAGGCAGATCTCTGTGAGTTTGAGGCCAGCCTGATGATCTACATACTGAGTTCCAGGCCAACTGGGGCTACAGGGAGACCTTGTCTCAAAGATTTTTTTTTAAAAAAAAAAAGCAATCTTAGAAAGTAGAGAGCTGTGTTCTATTTATAGTAAAACCTTAATGAAGTTTATCCTTAAAAAAATAAAAATAACAGCAGGGCTACGTGTGAGCATGTAAAAAGGTTGACCAGTCCATCCGCTGTGAACTGCTACTTACTAAAATTTGGAGAGGCAACAGTTCTAGAGTTTTCTTTAAGGATCCACATTCTACCTTCCTATGTACGTACTAGAAATGCCTTCATTTTGTCCTCAAGTATCACTGGGTTAAACTACCATTTCTTGCTTTTCGTTTTTTTCTTGGTCTTTTTGAGACAGAGTTTCCCTGTAGCCTGAGCTGGTCTGGAACTAGAAATGTACAGGCTGGCCTCGATCTCACAGAAATTCACCTGCGTCTGACTCCCCAGTGCTGGGATTAAAAGCTTTCACCACCAGCACAGCCTCTGGTGTCCTGGTGCCAGCACCTTTTCTGGGTAAGTCCAACACGCACACAGTGCCTTGACTCCGCCATCCTCTTTCACCCTCCCAGCTCCCCCTCTGTATTGCTCCTCCTAGCCTGGGTTCTGGCCCATTTCTTGTCTTGGCACCCCAGACACCAGGGCTAACCTCTCGGCCCAGAGTCACCACTGCTTCCTGATCCTTTGCATCCAGAACAACCCAGTCCCTCCCTCTGGGCCTGGTTCCCTCCACACCTCCCTTTACTTCCCTGGGCTGCACAGCCTCTAGGAGTCCTGGTGCCAGCACCCCTCCTGGTCCCCAGGAGCCCTCTGGGCCTGGTCCTGCCCTCACCTCCCTTTGTTTCCCTGGGATGCACAGCCTCCAGCATCCTGGTGCCAGCACCTTCCCTAGGTAAGTCCAGCAGCGCCCACCACGCCTTGATTCCCCCAGCCTCATTTACCCTCCCAGCTCCCCTCCTATCTTGGGTACTGGCGCATTTCTTGTCTTGGAACTGCAGATTCCTGGACTGACCTCTAGGCCCAGAATCTCCACTACTTCCAGATCCTTTACATCCAGACCAACCCATTTCCTCCCTGTAGTCCCCAGGAGCCTTGGGGCCTCTTTCCACCCCCACCTCCCTTTGCATCCCCGGGTAGCACAGCCACCAGCTTCCTGAGACCAGCATCTTTCCTAGGCCCTGCTCCCAGGCCAGGCCAGCCCCCAAATTCCTGAGGGCAGCATCTTTCCGGGACGGATCCAGACAATAGGAGAAAACCTGAGAGCCATCTGAGCCTCATCTGACTTGGGCCTCTGTGGGAATTCCTGAAGGCAAAAGCAATTAGGCAACTCCAATATAAAATCAAGAGGGAACATGAAGCCTAGACCAACCAGCTTTTCAAGCCCAACAAATAAACCACAAAGGCACATAAAGGTTTCAAAAAGAAGCAGACCTAAACTCAGCAAAGGAAGGATTGAGTCTCACACAAGAATCCAAAACTAAGAAAGGAATTCATATGTCAAAGTCACAGAGAAAAAAAACAACATGAAAAACCAAAATAATATATCCCCACAAAGTATCAATAGTCCTCTAGATGAGTACAATGAGAACCCCCTAGACATAACACAGGACATGGAACTCAAAAGAACAATTATAAACATGATGAAAGAATTCAGTGAATTTAAAGAACACACACACACAAAAAAAAATCAAAGAACTGAAGGAAAATAGGGATAAACTTCTGAATGAGTTCAAAAAAGAGAAATATTGAAGGATACTCGGGCAGAAATGAAGGAAGTGAAATGCTCAGTAAACCAATTAGCTACAGGAGAAAGCTTCACCAATAGGATGAATGAAATGGAAAACAGAATATCAAGACTGGAAGAAAAAATGGAAGAATTAGACCACTCAAGCAAAGATTATGAAAAAAAATTTAAAATACAAGAATGGAATGTGTAGGAATTGTGTGACACCATAAACAAATCATAGGCATACAAGGAGAAGAATCTCAAGATAATGGTATGGACCAGATCTTCATCAGGATAGTATAAGAATATTTCCCAAAATTAAAGAAAGACATGCCTATACAAATACAAGAAGTATACAGAACACCAAAAAGATGACCAGAAAAGAAACTCTCCATGTCACATCATTATAAAAACACTAAACATTCAGAACAAAGAGACAATACTGAAAGCTGCAAAAATAAAAATAAAAAAAAAACAACAACTATAAAAGCCAGAAGAGCCAGGACCAAAGCATTCCCAGTTCTAAGTGACCACAGATGCCAACGCAGATTACATTGTCCAGCAAAATGTCTATTATATTTGAAGGGGAAAGAAAAATTTTCCATGTCATAAACAGACTGAAAGAATTCATGTCCACAAAACTACCCCTCAGAAAGTTCTTGAAGCAATACAAAGGGCTGAAGAAAGGAACGACTATACCGACGGGGTTACAGAAAGAAATTCAATGAAGGTATAACTGTGGAAATGCACAGCTATATCAAGAATGTGAACAGACATAAAAATGACAGGATTCAATACACATCTTTCATTAATAACTTTAAATATCAATGGACTGAATGCCCCAGGCAAAAGATACAGACTAGTTGAATGGATTAAGAAACAAAAAACATCTTTTTGTTATCTACAAGAAACTCATCTCACTTTCAAGGACAGGCCTACCTTAAGGTGAAAGGATGGAAAAAAGTATACCAAGCGACTGGTACGAAGAAAAAAGCAGGTGTTGCAATTCTAATATCTGATAAAATAGACATTAAACTAAAACTAATCAGAAGAGATAAAGAGGGCCACTTCATTCTGATCAAAGGAGCAATAAACCTATTACAATCAAGAACATATATTCACCAAATTCTGGTGCACCCAACTTCATAAAAACAGTATGACAGGACTTTAAGACCCAGATTAATCCCGACTCATTAATAGTAGGGGGCTTCAATATTCCATTGTCTCCATTAGATAGGTCAACAGGACAAAGAATTAAGAGAGAGACATCTGAATTAAACAATACCACATATCAAATAAGCCTAACAGGCAACTACTGAATATCCCATCCAAGCACCAAAGAATATACTTTCTATTCCATGCCCCATAGAACCCTCTCTAAAATTGAACATATATGGGGGCACAAAACAAACCTCAACAAATACAAAAAGACTGAAATAACTCCATGCATTCTATCATTCTATCAGACCACAATGCAATAAAGCTTAAAATCAACACCCGAAGAAGCCCTAGTCACCACATGAACACATGGAGGTTAAACAACACACTCTTAAATGATGAACAGATCAAAGGTGAAATTAAGAAAGAAATAAAAGTATTCCTGAACTAAATGAAAAGGACAATACAACACAACAAACCTCTGGGACACATTGAAAGCAGTCCTTAGAGGAAAGTTTATAACTCCAAGTGCCTACATTAAAAAATCAGAAACAACACAAATAAATGACTTAACATTGCAACTCATGACATGTAAAAAGCAACAACAAATGAAAATCAGACCTAGGAGACAAGAAGAAATAACAAAACTCAGAGCAGAAATTAATGAAATAGAAACAAAGAAAACAATACAAAGATCAATGAATCCAAGAAATGGTTCTTTGAAAAGAAAGAAGATTGACAGACCGCTAGACCTATTAGCCA
>NW_008360326.1:9295979-9323651 GCF_000622305.1 Nannospalax galili | reverse complement strand
TAAACAGACCCATAACACATAAGGAAATTGAAACAGTAATACAAAACCTTCGGACTAATAAATGCCCAGGGCCAGATGGATTTACAGCAGAATTCTACCAGACATTTAATACTACTTGATTTATTCAAAAAGGTAGAAATGGAGGGAGAACTTCCAAATTCCTTCTATGAAGCCAGCATCACTCTAATACCAAAGCCAGGTAAAGATACAATCATAAAAAGAAAATTATAGACCCATATTTTAAATGAACATAGATGAAAAAATTCTCAACAAAATACTTGCAAACCGCATTCAGACACACATCAAAAAGATCATCCACCATGATCAAGTTGGCTTTATTCCAGAGATGCATGGATTGTTCAATGTACGTAAGTCAATAAACATCATAAATCATATATTTAAATGGGCTCAAAGACAAGAGCCACATGGTCATCTCAATAGATGCAAAGAAGGCCTTTGACAAAATTCAACATGCATTTATGTTCAAAGTCCTAGAGGGAATTGGACTGGAGGGAACACACCTCAACATAATTAAAGTCATATATAAGAAACCCACAGCCAACATCATTCTAAATGGAGAAAAGCTGGAAGAATTCCCACTGAAATCAGGACCCAGAGAAGGCTGTCCATTGTCGCAACTCCTCTTTAACATAGTGCTTGAAACTCTTGCAAGAGCAGTAAGACAAGACAAGGAAATTAAAGGAATAATTGGAAAAGAAGAGATTAAATTATCCCTTTTTGCACATGACATAGTATTATATCTAAGAGATGCCAAAATTCCACCAGAAAACTCCTAGAAATTATTAACACATTCAGTAAAGTGGCAGGTTACAAAATTAATCTACAAAAGTGGATTAACCTTTCTATATACCAATAACAAACAATCAGAGAAAGAGTACATGGAAACACTCCCCTTCACAATAGCTGCAAAAAAAATAATAAAATATCTCGGAGTAAACCTGACCAAAGACATTAAAGAACTCTACAATGAAAATTTTAAAAATTTATCAATGGAATCCTAATCAAAATCCCCATGACATACTTCACAGAATTAGAAGAAACATCCTTAAATTCATATGGAAGAACAAAAGACCCCGGTTAGCCAAAACAACACTGAGCACAAAGAGCTACGCCAGGGGGATTACTATATCAGACGTCAAAGTATATTACAGAGCTATATTCTTAAAAACAGAATGGTACTGCTGCAAAATTAGACAAATAGTTCAATGGTACATCATAGAAGATCCAAACACAAGTACAAGCAATTTCTGCCACCTGATATTTGACAAAAGTGCCAAGAACACACAATGGAGGAATGACAGCATCTTCAACAAAAGGTGCTGGCAAAACTGGATCTCCACCTGCAGAAGAATGAAACTAGATCCTTATCTTTCGCCTTGCACAAAAGTCATCTCCAAATGGATCAAAGACCACAATGTGAAACTGGAAATCCTGAAACTATTAGGAGAAGATATTGGCAATAACCTACAAGATATAGGTGTAGGAAAGGATTTTCTAAACCAGACATCAATTGCCCAGGAAACAAGATCAAGAATCAACAAATGGGACCTTATTAAACTAAAAAGCTTCTGTACATCAAAAGAAGCAACCAAGGAAGAGAAAATCCACAGAATGGGAGAAAATCATCACCAGCGACACATCTGATAGAGGCTTAATATCCAGAATATATAAGGAACTCAAAAAACAAAGAATCAAGACAGGAAGTAACCCATTTAAAAGATGGGCTAAGGAGCTGAACAGAGAGTTCTCAAAAGAAGAAATAAAGATGGCTAAGAAGCATCTTAAAAGGTGTTCAACATCACTAGTAATTAGGGATATGCAAATTAAAATAACTTTAAGATTTCATCTTACGCCAGTCAGACTGGCTAAGATCAAGAGAATAAATGATACCAAATGCTGGAGAGGATGTGGGGAAAGGGGAATGCTCATCCACTGCTGGTGGGGCTGCAAACTTGTTCAACCCCTATGGAAAGCAGTGTGGAGAACTCTTAAAAAACTACAAATGAACCTACCATTTGACCCAGTTATACCACTCCTTGGCATATACCCAAAGAACTCATCCTATTGCAGAGACACTTGTACATCCATGTTTGTTGCTGCTCTTTTCACAATAGCTAAGGGATGGAAGCAACCCAAGTGTCCCCCAATTGACAAGTGGATAATGAAAATGTGGTTTATTTATACGATGGAGTTTTGCTCAGCAGTAAAAAAAGATGAAATTTGCAGGTAAATGGATGGAACTAGAAACTGGTATACTAAGTAACATGGACTCAGAAGAACAAAAACAAACAAACAAAAAAAACCACGTATGTTCCCCTTCTCCTAACACCAAATCCTGAGAAGTGATTATGTATCCAGACATATTATAGGAACCAGGATATTGAAAAGGAATCAGGGAGATAAAGGAAAAGAAAGAATCTGAAATAGAAGAACAGTAGGAAACAGGTGTTAATAGGGAGATATATATAAAAATGGGGTTATTTTAAGGGGGGGAGGTTATACAAGGAACATAGGGGATAAAGGGAAAGAAAGAGCTCAAGAGAGGTAGGACCATAGGAGAAGGGTATTATTAATGGAGAAATGGGAAAAATGGGGGCACCTTAAATGGGGAAACGATGGTGGAAGGGTTAGACAATGCAAGAGATAAATAATGCTTAGATAGTTTCAAAAAATGAGAGGGAACTGTATTAGTCCAGCAATCTACTGACAAATTATACATACAACTAGAGCAAGGAATATAATATTCTTTCATTTATTTATTTTTTTGGGGGGGGGCTTTGGGTACTCTAACATTTCCCCCTCTGAAGAGGTAACACTATAATCTTTTAAGGATTAGATACAAGTTCCCAAATAATTTAGAAACTTTTTGGAATTTGGAGCAGAGTAAGTTGCTAACAGTCCCAAGGACATTTTGACTTTTAGCCAAGAAACTGGCTACTTTTCTTTGGGGTCTTTTTACCCTAACTGCCTAGCCAATTCCTACCTCCTGTTCTTACCACACCATCCTCTGAAGGGGTTACCCAAATTGCCAATGGGGAATCAGGACACAGACCGCTCTGGCTTCTTCCATACTGAACAGGGACACAGGGTGAGGCAATTGGGGTACCCCATGTGACCCCTGAGGACAGATCCTCGAATGACCTTAAGAGTAAAAATAAATTGGTTTATCTGGGCCAAAATTGTAGGATCTTAAAACACTCAAAAGGAAAGTATAACCAAAGATTAATGGAGTCAATATAATTTTTAAGAGTCCATATGTATAGCTAAAGGCTACATAACAAGAAACAATGCCAGACAGGAGATACCTTCGAGTTATTGGCCAGGGTGGCCCAAAAGACTCCCAGACAGTAACCCAGCATAGAACTGGGAATATGAACAGCAGACCCCAATCTTATCTAAAAGAATGACAGCTGGTTGCTGCTAGATGAGGAACAGCTGATCTTCCTAAAACAATGATCTCTAAATAGGATGAATAGATTCAGGAGATGGACAAGCACTGGGGAATGGCTGGGGGAGTCGACAACACAGTGGACAGTAACAGGGATGACAGAGTATATGGGCTCTAGTGGGGGGTGGGGGGAAGCTATGGGAAGGTGTAATTTGGGAAGTGGGTATACAGATGAATAAGATTGTTTAGGATGTTCTGTATGATATACACAAAAAAAATCCACAAATTAAAAAATAAAAGACATATTTGAGGAGGAAGAATACACATTTACTTCACGTTCATTAGTAGAGGTGATAAACATTACCATTGAAATCCACCTAATGACTTTATATCCATACTCAGGTTCCAAGGATCTGAGAGTAACCTACTGTGACTAGTAATAATCAGATACATAGAAATTAAAGACACATGTGCAAACATCTAAGTGTTAGTAGCATTAAAATGCAAGAAACAGCATATTTTTATATGAAATGGAGATCTTCTTTAAAGGTTAAAAACTCATTCAATTTTATGTCTTACAGGGTTTATACTGAATTCAGTATTGTGTAACTGTATTAACTCAACTGTGAACCTAAAACTTTACAGCCACTTTTGAAAGAGATGTATCCTTGCTCTGGAAATTGTTACTGAATATGTTAAAGCTGTAATGAAATGCTTCATGTGGTTATTAAATAAAAAAAAATTAGAAAGTATTCACCACCACACCTGGCTCTAAACTACCAAAGGAGTTTGGCTTGTTTGGTTTTTCTGAGACAGGGTGTCATGTCTGTCTGTCTCTCTTTAAACTGACTTTTTTCCCTTCTTAAAACAGGAATACCAAAGGATTTTTCCAGTCACCTTGGTTTGGATTAAGGAATGGTTTGTTTGAAAGGGTATCCTGCATTATTTTTGTGTTCCACTGTGGCAGCCGAAACCACCTGATATTTTAGAACCATACAAGAAAAATGGAATTTGGGCTGGAAAGATGCCTCAGTGGTTAAGAGCACTGGCTGCTCTTGCAGAGGACCCGGGTTCAATTCTCAGCACTCACATGGTGGCCAGCAGCTATCCAGAATTACAGTTCCAGGGGAATCTGATGCCGTCTTCTGACCTCTGCAGGCATTGCATAACATGGTGCACTTATATAAGTGCAGGCAATACATTCACACACATAAAGTAAAAATAAACAGCTGTTAACTTGAATTGGTGAGATGCTATCTATTCATCTGACATTCAAAACCACAATTATCAATATAATGCTGGCTGTCCTGGAACTCACTACATAGACCAAAGTGGCCTGGAACTCACAGTGATGCCTCTGCCTCTGCCTCCCCAGTGCTGGAATCAAAGGTGTTAGTCACTACTGGCAGCCTTAAGTACATCTTTTCTTTTTCAGTCTTTTAGAGACAGGGTCTACCAGTAGCCCCAGCTGTCCTGGCACTATGTAGACCAGGCTGGCCTCAAACTCAAAGATCCGGCTACCTTAAAGGGGTGCACCACCACGCCCGGCATCTTTTTCAAAACTCATTTGAAAACAATTATTCTCAAAATGAGGCATCAAGAACACATTCTCTCCACCCATCCTAGATTAGTTTTCGGCACACAGTGTCCTGATATAAAGTTCTATTTGAGGGCTGGAGAGACGGTTCAGTGGTTAAGAGCACTGGCTACTCTTGTAAAGGACCTGGGCTCGGCTCCAAGCACCCACACAGCAGCTAATAACCATCTGTAACTCCAGTTCCAGAGGATCCAACACCCTTTTCTGGCCTCTATGGGCACTGCATCCACAAGTGTACTTAAATGCATACAGGCAAAACACTATACACATAAAATAAAAATAAAAAATGTTGGGGAAGTTCCATTACTTCCTTCTATATTTTTACTTCTTTGGGGAAGCGTTCCTAAACATCATTAAAAGTGAAACTTGGACAATATCCAAAAGTACACAAGCACAATACAAATATTCAAGAATACACAATACTGTCCTGCAGTATCTCCAGATAGTTTGTGATGTGACAGAAGCTACGAGGTCCTGGCTCCTCAACACTCCCACCAGCCTATACACATGTTCATGTTCACAGTTTTTTCTTTTTTCCTAATAGCTTCCGCTTTTTCTTTTGCCTTTTAATACCTAAAGTAACTGAGATTGTTTTTTAAATATATAGTCCTATATAGGAAACAATGGCACATATGACCTCTAAGCCACAGCTTGAGTTACATCCTAACTGATCCAATAGCACTCTTGATCCAGAAACAACAGATAATACACATAAACAGAATAAACTGTGTCACTTTTTAATATAGAAAGTTTATGGTGGCAAGGAAACTTTTTTTTTTTAATGTGCATTATACCTAAATGCACCCATGTCATGTGATTCCTGTGGAGGTCAGAAGAGGGTATCAGATCCCCACTATGTGGGTTCTGGGAATCAAACCTGGGTCCTCTGCAAGAACAACCAGTGCTCTTAACTGCTGAGCCATCTCTCCAGTCCCAAGAAAAGGTATTTCTGCTAGGTGAGGAAAAACTGATCTTCCTAAAACAAGGGACTCTAGATAGGTTGACTAGACCTCAGTGGATGGACTTGCACTGGGGGAACGGTTGGGGACACTGACCTGACCCAGTGGGCCTTAAAACGGATGATAGAGTATATGGGTTCTAGTGTGGGGGGCTATGGGAGGGTGCCAGTGGGACTGGGGTATAAAGATGACTAAGATTGAGATATTCTGTATAAAATACACAAAAATTCAATAAAAACAAAGTTACCAAAAAAAAAAAAAAAACTACCACCACTGAAATCTCTCTCTGATACACTTTATCTATTTTTAAAATCCTAATTTTAAAAATGAGAACTATGCTAAATGACTAAGATTAAACAATTAAACATAGAGAGTTTGGATAGAATGGTCTTCCATAACTAATGCTCACGGTATAGGCAAATGAATGTATACTCATAGTCAGTGGAATAAAGAATAACTCTCTATGCTTCATTTTTAAAACTCCCCCCTTTTTTCAGAATTGCGCCAATTTAATCTTAATACTGAGTGTAACAGGCTCCATATTGCAAGCTAGTGGAACAACTGCCAGCTGGTGCTGCAGTCTCACATGCTTTGCTATTAAGCTCTATCTCTCTCCTGCTATTTCATTTCATGCAGTGCCAACCAAACTATACTTTTCCCCTAAGAAAAAATAAAGAAAACCAAGTGCCAGGCATATAGTCACAAGAACTCAGTTTCTTAAAACATAAGTATGAGTATATTTATTTCTCTCAAATGCATACAAGACAATAATTACACAGCAACAAATCTTTTGTTCAACAATGACTTGATTCATAAGCATTTAAAATTTACATAATTTCACATTGATACCCTTTTATTTTTAAATACAATAAGTAAAAAAGCCCCCACAACCAATTTTTATATTTCCTATTTATCCTTCTATACATCCAAACTTTAAAAAGTTACAAACTGAACATTGTACAGAACATATAAATGTTTAAAAACTTGAGGTTTTAAAATCACTGCTTCCCCAGTATGATTCAGAAAACTCTCCTACTGACAAGTACAGTCATAGGTGCAAGTAAATTGAGGAGGGAGAGAAACAGAGTTTGCTGTCGTGCTATTTTACTAATCCTGTCAGTTATAAATGGTGACGTGGTGTGACACAACGGCTGGGGTTTACTATGAGGAATGGAGTATGCCTCGGTCTGAGACGTGCGTTTCAAGTATTTTCCTATTTGTTCTGAGCTCACTATAGCAAACTGAGGCCAGAACTAATTACTTTCTTCCATACATTCGCTCAATGTCCGCCTGGTAATGCGTTTTAAGCTCTTTGCGTTTCAACTTGAAGGCATCCGTCACCAGACCAGTTTCAGGGGTCCATGGTTCAGGGCTCAAACGGATTTTTACAGGAATTTCAAACTTTTCCAGACTTGCTGAGATGAAGAAAACAAAAGAAAACAGACCAAATAAAAAAAACAATAAAAACCCACACACATTACAAACACAGCTACAGTACCTCCCCAGGGGCAGGTTGACCAAAATGCAAATCAATCTCACTTCAAGTAATACACTCTTCAAAACTATGAGCACATGAGAACTGTAATAGCAAAAACCATTTAAAAAATATTTAGCCATAGGAGAATTAAATTATGACACAGATATAAAATAGAAGACAGTTCTGTCATTAAAATGAGTTGCACTTATACAGGCATCCAATACATTAATAAGTTAAGAAAAGGTCAACTTAGAGCACCAGCTAAATACACGTAGAGCATCTAGATCTATGGGACAAAGATACAAGTCACACTACAAATCATGTACCTCTAAGGGGCTGGGATCCAAGAGAAAGGAAGAGAGAAATTTTACTTTAAAGAGAATAAGGAGAATGAAATTATGACATTTGCAGGAAAACGGGTGGAACTGGAGATCATTATGTCAAACAAAATAAGCCAGACTCAGAAAAGCATTGCATTTTTCATATAAATTTGTGCACTGTGTGTCTGTGCACGTGTGCAGGACATGATAGAAAGGGGACTCAGAGGAGAGGAGGAAAGAACATGCATTAAAACAGGAAGAGGAATGATGTGGGAGGAGGAAGGAGGCGGGCCAGGGGTGGGGCTAAGAACCAACGAAGCAGAATCATGTACATGGAAACTGTCACAATGAAGGATTAATCTGAAAACTGAAAGGCTGGATTCAAAGTAGAACTACCACATGCTCCAGCTAAACTACTCCTCAGTACACACCCAGAGGGTTCGAGGTCAGCACACCAAAGAGGTACTTACACCTCCATGTTTATAGTTACACTACTACCAACAATCAAGATAAGGAACCTGCCAGGTCTGGTGATTACAGGCGGGAGTATACTGACCAAGTCTACATAGCAAGTCCCAGGCCCAGCTGAAACTACAGGAACACCCCGTCTCACAAAAAAAAAAAAAAAGGAAGCAAACAAAAAACACAAAGAATCTGAAAAAACATTCTCCAAAGAAGACATACAAGGGCCAACAAATACAGTAATCACCAGAAAAAAATGCCAATCAACCCACAACACTAAGGGTGCTAAGAATCAAAGCTCAATCACAAGTGTTGGCAGGAAGTAGAGAGGTTATAATCCTCACATACCAGGAAAATACTGAAAAACAACTTCAAAAAAAAAAAAGTCTAATTATTCCTATTTAAAAGAGTTTACTGCCAGGCATGGGGGTACACGCCTTATAGCCCAATACTCAGAAGGCAGAGGCAGGCAGATCTCTATGAGTTCAACTCCAGCCTACTCTACACAGTGAGTTCCAGGCCACCTGGGCTACTGGGAAACCCTGCCTCAAAAAACCAACCAAACAAACAAACAAAATAAATAGGTTTATATAAAGTTACCTAGAGACCCATCTCTTCTACTCATAGGTATGTATCACAGAGGCAAAAAAAGTGTCCACACCAAGGCCTGAACATTTACCCCAGCTTCACTCCAACAGCCCAAAGTGGAGGAAAAAATGCCCATCACTGATCCACACTCACAAGGCAGCACGTGCCCACTTAATGCAGTACTACTTGACAGTAAAAAGGAGTTAAGAAGAGAGTCCTGATGCAGCATGGATGACTTTGAAAACAGGCTAAGAAATCATCTAAAAATCACCTATTGTCATTCCACATAAACTCTCAACTGGCAAATCTGCGAGGACAGACTCAATCAGTGGTTCTGCGGGACAGGGAACTTGGAGGCTAAGGGAAAGTGACCGCTTAATGTGTAAGTAAGATGTTTCTTTGAGGGGGCTGAAAATGATGTAAAATTAACTGTGGTGACAGTTGTGCAACTTGGTGAATACACTAAAAACCATACATATATTAAATAGGTGAGTTACATGGTATGTTCATTACATTGTAATAAAACAATCACATTTTTTTTTTCATTTTTTTTTTTCTCTCATTGCAGCTGGTTTGTTTGTTAGTTTGTTTGTTTGAAGCAGGGTCTCCCTGTAGCCCCAGCTGTCCTGGAACTCACTATGTAGACCAGGCTGGCCTTGAACTCACAGAGATCCGCCTGCCTCTGCCTCCCAAGTGCTGGGACTACAGGCATGCGCCACCACGCCCGGCAACAATCACATTTTAAAATAAGCAAACAGTATATAGTTGGGGTTTTTTTTCATTTATTTTGTTTTTTATTCATCTGAATGTGAGGGTTCAGCATTCCAGTGCAGTTGCCTGCAAAGGCCACAAGAGGGTGTCAGAGCCCCTAGAGATAGAGTCATAGGTGGCTGTGAGCTGCCCAACATGGGGGTACTTGGAACTAAACTCCATCCTCTGAAAAAGCAACAAGCTCTCTTAACTACTGAGCCACCTCTCCAGTCTCAGCATATGTAGTTCTTAATGTTTCAATATTCTAGCTTACTTACAGGATTGTAGTTAATACCTATTAATTGATGAAATCAATTAGCAGCAATCTACAATTTTGTTACCTAATAATTTCACAAATTATCTTCAAGCTGAAATAAAGGGCTGGAATAACTTAAAATGTTCAAAGTACATTATGTACATGTATAAAAATGTAAGGAAACCCACTACTATATGCAATTAATATATGCTAATAAAAAACTTAAAAATAGGGGCTGGAAAGATGACTCGGTGGTTAGGAGCACTTGCTGCTCTTGCAGAGGATCCGGGTTCAATTACCAGAATCCACCTGGCAGCTAACAACCACCTGTAAGTCCAGTTCCAGAGGATCCAATGCCCTCTTCTGACCTCTGTAAGCACTGCACACACAGGTGCACTTACATACATGCAGGCAATACATTCATACATATAAAAGTAATAATTTTATTTTAAAAAAACTTAAAAGTAAAACAGAGGATACAGAACATGCCAGTACAACTATCAGTGCAATAACAATGTATATAATTCCAAAGGGAGTCTGACCTTTCACGGTGGTCTATTGTGCCCAAGAAACTAAACAGAGCTTTTAAGAAAAGCAGCAGAGAACAGAGAAAGAGCCAAGGCAGAAAACAAAGGCTAAAAAGATGAGAGTAGTCAAGAGACTAAACAAATAGTAATTTGGTGTTTCCTGGTTGCAATGGTTAATACTACAAACTTAATGAGATCTAGAAGTCATCTGGGAAATGGGGTTCTGGGCATACCTGTGAGGGATTACCCTGATTAGAGTTAGGAGACGTAGGAAGATCTGCTCACTTTGAGCGGAACCATTCCCTGGGCTTGGGTCCTAGACTAGAAAAAGGAGAAAGCTAGTTGACAGCCGTCATCTCTGTGCTTCCTGACTGTTCAACTTCCTGACACAGTCACTTCTCTGCCATGATAGACTGTAAGCCAAAATAAACTTTCTCCCTTGAGTTGCTTTGGTCAGAATTTTTTTTTTTTTTTCTTGTCTTTTTGAGACAGGGTCTACCTGTAGCCCCAGCTGTCCTGGAACTCATTATGTAGACCAGGCTGACCTCGAACTCACAGAGATCCACCTGCCTCTGCCTTCCAAGTGCTGGGACTAAAGGCATGCACCACCATGCCCAGCTGGTCAGAATATCTTTGTTGCTGCAGGGCCAGGCATGGTGGAGTCAAAGGCAGGTGGATCTCTCTGAGTTCAAGGCCAGCCTGATCTACACAGTGAGTTCCAGGCCAGCTGGGCTACAGGGAGATCCCACCTCAAAAAAAACAAAAAAAGAAAAAAATTTTATCACAGCAATAGTAACCAAGACACTGATAAATTCCAAATATTACAACTATAATTCTTAAACTTTATCTTGAAACATGAGCATGTCCTACAGAGAGGCCTAAATGGGGAGCCTGACAAGCACGTCCTTCAGCCGCTAATGGTGGAAACAGCTCCCAGGCAGAAGTGATGCACCTTAACCCTTACAATGTGGCAGGTTAACACAATTACATATGCTACATATTCTTCCCGTCTCAGCTCTGAGAATCAGCTTAACAAAACACTCACCTGAAATAGCAGCTTCAGAAAGCACTTTAAGGACCTCATTTTCCATCTCACTACTGTTACAAAGCTCTTCCCATGTTCCTTCAAGTCCTTTTGTTCGAGCTAGCTCTGTAAGTTCCTTCTGATTTGGCACAACAAATCCAATGACATAAGAATGATAACTGAAATACACAAAGGATGACTCAGCTAAGGATGGAAACAGTGCACCATGTTAACTTCCATCACTGGTACCTTGACACTCTGAACTAAGTCTTTAGTATTAAAAAAAAAACAACAACATAAAAACCCCATCACTGTATATGCCCCGTGTAGCGCCTCTTACTGCTTGATGCATAAATTAAAGGGCTGTGACAAAGCTGAATGCTAAATAAACCTCAATTAGACACTTCCTGATTAATGCCAAGTATGCATCACTATTATAAACAATACCATGTACACATTTTAAAGAAAAACTACAAATATTTTTTAAAATTCATCTTTCAAATGTTCAGTAATTCACAAAACAATTTAAGCAGAAAAGAAATCTACTAGAAATCCTGTCTACAGAAGCCCATGGTGATGCTCATAGTACTATCTAGAGAACAGTCATCTCCTGCACTCGCTGGTACAGAAAAGGAAACTGTCACCTTTCCCAAGAATGCAGTTCTGGGGTTTGAACTCTTAAGCCCCTTCCCAGATGCCTGTATCATCATGGGCTGTGCTGACAGGGCCAGCATTAAGCATGCTCAAGCTGAAGGCCAATAGGACAGGAGAGGGGACTGTTCAGTCACTTTTTTATTGCCCTTGCCTCTAAGTGGACCCGTGAAGCTCCCCTGAAGAGAAACAGGTAGCTAGGGGGACTGGGGCAGCAGAAGGAAGAATGTATTCCTGCCATTCTCTACCACACAGAACACTAAAGAGAGACACAAAGCAAGAAACAGGACACACGGGGAAAGAATCACCTCGTGAACACAACGAGAATGAGGCCTTCCAATGAGTCAGAGAAGGAGGAGCTGTTCTTAAAAGGGGTTTCACACAGCAGCCCATATGGGCAGAAACACTTAGGGCACCCCAGTAATGTCAGCAGAATCAGCTAGGGCTCCTCTTCCTTACCTGTTTGCATATGCACAAATGTTATCTATCAACGAGAGATTCTTCAAAGCTGCCTCTACTTTCCCAAGAGAAACATACTCTCCCGCCTGTAGTTTTACAAGGTCCTTCTTACGATCTACATAAAGACAAAAACATTAAGAATATTAGTAACAACTTAAACACATATAAATACTAGGTCACTCCCTAAATAATTTGTCATCAGGCTACTCAAAACTTTGCTCAATTAAGTATCAATGGCTACTCCAAAGTTGAGAGTACATAAGTTCCTTTAGAAGAAAAACCATTCAGTTCAGGGGTGCTGTCACCAGGGTTTCAGTGGGTTCTTCTGGGCTAGTGTGCTCCTGGTTCCCACTGGTTCCAGGTGGAGAAGCTTTGAAAAGCCATGAGCAAACTCACTGTATCTGGAGAGAAGCTTAACACAAAAACACAACATTCCACACAACACAGCCCGTCTGTGGCTTTGGAAAGAATGAGTGCATGTGTGGCCTAAGATGAGCTTTATTAAAGGAGGAATCAGAGGTATCCAGGCAGAGCACCACTGGCAAGGGCTGGAATGCACCAGTGCAATTACAGCAGCAAAAAAGAAGGCAGCAACTGAAGGAGGAGGCAGGGGTGAAGATGCTCATGAAACAGGCACCCCGAACTGAGCTTCTCACCATTATGGGCTTTCAACAAAACAAGGCTCCCTAACCACAAGGTGGCAGTGATGGGGTAGGTCTGGGTTTGGCCAGAAGCAGAGCAGCAGGGTGACAAAGGCCTGGAGAGAGGGACAGAGAAAGGAAAGATTTTGAGGTATGCCTCTTAATGGGACATGGAACAGGGATGTGGAGCTGCTGGAAGGGAAGCCTCTCATCTCTTTCTAGCCTTCTAGTTACCATGACCAAGTGTTGTGTAGCAATTTTCTCTAAGGAAAGCTCTCCATCCTACAGACTCAGGATGGTCTACTAAGGGGAAGCTCACTCAGAAACTCAATAAGCTTCAGGAAGTCCCTGAAACTGACAGATACACTAGACCCTCCCTCCCCAACTATAAGCAGCAAGGACTACAGATACATTCTCACACAAGCCAAACTGCCTACAAGGGGCTCAAGACCAACTGAGCTGCCAGGAAGAGACATTGTTGCACCTGTGGAGCTGCAGGTTTCCTGCTTTGGTCACCCAAGCTGGGGTGGGCCTTGGTGATGCAGCTCCCTGAGTCACTTCTTTTCTTATAAGTAACCCCTCACCTATACTCCTGAAAGCAGCTTCAACAAAGGTCATTAGTTCACCAAAGATGGCCTTTGGTGGTATCCTGACTCTGCTCTGTCACTGGTTCCTTTTCTGGGGTGAGGAGGCATTTATTCATATCTCCCCAAGAATAGCATCACACACCACCAATGAGGGACAGATGCCATTAACAGAAAAACAAATCCTGAGAGGAAAAGCAGGGAAAGTATTTTTGTCCCACATGGGCCACAGTACTTGACTTACCAGGCTTTCGTTTGTTTCCTGGGGCAAAGTCAGGCCTAAATTCAGACATGAGAGTCCTGCCCAATAATCTGTATCAGAGAACCCACAAAACGAGCATTCCCAAAAAGGAAAGAATGACTGAGGTTAGCTACTAGGTTAACTCCCTGAACTCAGCAGCTTCTGAGACCAGATTCCTAACAGGCCAAGCTTTATGAACACCTCTGTCCCTCTTCAAAATGCTACATTCCAAGGATGACACAAGAGTGCTTATCAACATTACAGAAAGATAAGTGCTTTCATTATGAAACAGTCTCTGTAAACATACAGTAGCTCCTCATAAAGTCATTTGGGAAGCATTCGCTATCAAGAAAGATTCAGTAACTCACCAATAATCTTCAGACAACCGTCAGGGTCAAACTCTCCAATGTCTCCAGTGCAGAGCCACCGCTGCCCATTTTCATCCTCAAAGAAATCGGCTTTTGTCTTTGCTTCATTTTTGTAGTAGCCCATTGTCACATTTTGGCCACCAATAAGAATTTCACCTCTGGGATGTGGCTTATCAGTATTAAAATACCCACCTAATAAACAGAATAATTTATAGACTTACTTCACTATCTTTAATCCCTATAGGTATTGCATGAAAATTCAAAACTCCAGTTTCTAAAAATAGGTATCTTATTTTAAGCCAATTAAAGTCCCCAAAGAAAACAAAGTAGGCACTACAGTTGAACAAAATTGAAAAAATAATTATCAATATAAACTAGGGGCAAATCTCAGTTGTTTAATACACATCTGTGCTTAAGCTATTATTTTCAAGAAGAAATTACATTCTAAAGTCCAACATCTGCCATCTATTATATAAAATAGTTACAAATAAAGTTCCTATTCAGTCTATCATACTAATAAAATGATTTTTTAAAAAGTACTCTCATGTATTAAATAGAATAAATCTCTTTATAAAATCAAATTTTATATTTAGAAATTTTTTCTTGTATATAATTTCAGACAGGCTCCAGTCTTAAACTTATTGAATATTTTCACTAACATTTGCTAAAATAACTGAGAAATTACATTATAAAGGAAAGGTACATCCCAATAAATCACGGATAATCTGTATGCTTTAATATGACACATAATTTTTAAAGTGATTTGTATTTCAAATGGAATAAAGAAACTTTAAAGTGGAAATTCCTTCTGATAACTTTAGGTTGAAGCCCTCAGGGAAAAGAAAGAAAAATACATATAAAAGTCCTCATGGAATATATACTGCAATTTTTCTTCTACAAAAGCGACGATCATGCCTTATTTTTTTTATTATATTCATTTTGTGTGTGTGCATTTGTGTGTGTGCATTTGTGTGTGTGTGCACCATGCTACTATTAAGTGTGGAGCTCACAGGACAACTTGGAGAATCAGTTCTCTCCTTCCACCAGGTGTGTGTTCCAAATGCAGGTTTCCAGGTTTAGAGGCGAGTACCCTTTGCCTGTTCGACCATCTTGCTGACCTAACTTAATGACACTATTCATTTAGCACACTTCTCAAATTTCTACCATGTTTACTTAAATGCATGCAATAATAAGTAAGAAAGTGGGGAAAAAGCTCAGTCAGTAAATTGCTCTCTGTGAGCCTGATGACATGAGCTCGAGCCTCCAAGCCCGGGCACAGGGTAGATTTGTAATCTCAACACTGGGGAAGTGACAATGGGCAGATCCCTGCAGCTTCCTAGCCAGGCAGCCTAGCCTAATCCACGAGCTTCAGTCTCAAAGAACAAAATAGAATGCTTCAGAGGAACATCTGAGGTTGACATCTGAGGCTAACATGTGACCTCCACATACAGAAACTTATCAAATAAATAATAAGAAGCAAAATAAAAATTCTTCAGAATCATTTTTGAAGCAAGCAAAATGAATGCATCTGTATAGTTCTAGATAAAATACAGGTATCACAAAAACAAAAGCAAGCACTCATAATTTTATATTCTAAAATATGCTAAGAAAGGAAATCAAGCACATTCCTAATTTAATTTTATAAAAATTAATATTCTATGATTAGAATCATATTACCTTCCTCCCAGTTCTTCAATTTGATTTCACAGCAAACTAACGGTGCTCCCACTCTGCCAGTGTTATAGTCCCACACTAATATAAAGGGGGGAAAATGGATTTGAAAACAGTAGTTAAAAATTGCTTTATTTTTCTAAATTATTAGTAATGATTGGCCAGGCATGGTGGTACACACCTTTAATCCCAGCACTCTGGGATAGAGGCAGGGGGATCTATGTGAGTTTGAGGCTAGCCTAGTCTACAGGGAGACCCTTTCTCAAAAATACCCCCCCCCCAAAAGAAAAGTTAAAAATTGCTTTATTTTTCTAAATTATTAGTAATGATTGGCCAGGCATGGTGGTACACACCTTTAATCCCAGCACTCTGGGATAGAGGCAGGGGGATCTATGTGAGTTTGAGGCTAGCCTAGTCTACAGGGAGACCCTTTCTCAAAAATACCCCCCCCAAAAGAAAAACAATGATAATTTACCCCAAAGCTTAGATATCCTCAGAGAAATCTTAAAAGCAGAAGTTGCAAACTAGTGAGCCAGAATTTAAGACCTGAATTAGTTACTGCAATTTATTTCCATTTTCATATTTATGAACTAGGTCTATTGTCTAGACCTGAACTCAGCTTTGTCTCTACCCTTACATACAGGCCCATAAACAGTCCTGAATCTGAGCTTTAATACCTAAACAAAAGGGGAAAAAAAAATCACTAATCTTTACACATTAAAAGAAATTTAATGACTGACATGAGAAAATAGATGCACAAAAGCAATGCTTATTGCCAAACTTCTTTTCCAGAAATATTTAGTTTTTAATATTGCATATTATAGTTTAACATGGAAAAAATTGTAAAGGAATTTACTGTTGCATTCAACACAGTCTTAAAACTGTTGTCAATAATCACAGACTTGACCAAAATTCTGATATATAAAAATCTTAACCCACTCTGACCAGATGTTTTGTTGTTGTTGTTGATGTTTGAGAGTCTCCTTATCACCCTGGCTGGCCTAGAACTCTAAATAAGACCAGGCTGGCCTTGATCTCACAGAGATCCTCCTGCCTCTGCTGTGACTAATTCTGAGATTAAAGGCCTGCACCACCACACCTGGCTTCTAAGGTTTCTTTTGTTTGATTACTTGTTTTTAATTTATGGTTTTTGAGACAAGGTCTTTCCATAGCCACAGCTGGCCTGGAACTTGACCAGGCTGACCTCAATCTCGCTGCCTCCTGAGAGCTGGGATTGAAGGCATGCACCACCATGCCCAGGTCTGAAATATTTTGAATCAACTAATTCATACCACAAAACACCTGATCTATACACCCCAGACTATGATGGACACACAGGGGAAATCACCTGGACACCACCTACCTTCTGTAATTGTTCCTGCCCCAGTTGACTCAGTGAGTCCATATCCCTGACCAACAGGACAGCAAAAGCAGATATTCATGAATCGCTGAGTAGTGGCAGAAAGTGGAGCACCACCGCACAACAGGAGGCGAATATTTCCACCTAGCAGGCTTCTAACTTTCCGAAAAACAAAGCTAAAAATATTAACAGAGAATTACAGGATTTAAAAGCAGAATGGGACTTTCCAAATCTTTTAATTTTTCAACTTTGTTATATGAGGTTTTGAAACTAAATTTATGCAATGAAAGTCATACAGAATATTCAGAAGCCACTCTGTAAGCCTTAATTTTTAGTAGTTCAACCAGGCAGAGAGTCTATCATTTCCTCTTTAAGAACTTTTCAAGTAATATTTGAATAAAAATTTGTCAGATTTATTGAGTATAGTAATAGAAATCTCTTATCAGAGAATTTATTGTATTATAAACTCATATGCTACATATTAATACTAAATAATATTACATTTTCATACAATTTATCAAACGCAAAAAAAAAATTTTTGTTTTGGAGACAGGACAGCCCCAGCTGTCCTAAACTCATTATGCAGACCAGGCTGGCCTGATCTC
Organism: Nannospalax galili; assembly: GCF_000622305.1. Taxonomy (NCBI): domain Eukaryota; kingdom Metazoa; phylum Chordata; class Mammalia; order Rodentia; family Spalacidae; genus Nannospalax; species Nannospalax galili. The sequence continues at coordinate 9,305,702 of NW_008360326.1, read as the reverse complement.
ACAGAGATCCATCTACCTGCCTCTGCCTCTCAAGTGCAGGGATTAAAGGCGTGTGCTACCATGTCCAGCAAAAGCAAATTGATTTTTGCTTTAATTTTCTTCATTAGAAATGTATACATTTGTGTACAGCATAGCAACTTACATATCTTCCTAAAAAGAGATAATTAAAAGTAGGAAAAGCTATAGCTATATCTATGTTCCCATAAAACATTTTAAGTCATTTTCATGTTTTAATTTCCAAACTATTTGATAATAAAAGACAAACATTTATGCTAGCAACAAAAAAAAAAAAAAAAAAAAAAAATACAGGCCAGGTGTAAAAATATCCATTTAAAGCTTAAATATAAAAGTTAATCATATTTAGCAGTATGCATATCACTGTTTTGAAAAACAGTAAGCACAATATTGAATATAGCAAAACGGTAATTGAGGAGCTGGAGAGACGGCTCAGCAGTTAAAAACACTGGCTGCTCTTGCAGAGGACCCAGGTTCAAATCCCAGCACCCATGGCACCTAACAACCATCCGTTAACTCCAGTTCCAGGGGATCAGATACCCTCTTCTGACCTCTGTGGGCACTGCATGACACGAGGTTACTAACATGCATGTAGGCGATACATTCATACACATAAAAATAATGAAAATAAAATACTTTAAAGGTAATTGAAATTGAGAGAATCTTCAAATTATTATGTAGGCTGGATTTTTTTTTCCAGTTCCTTTGATTTTTCTAAATGAATGTCTTGCTACATAGCTCAAGATGGCCTGGAACTTGCTACAGAGCCCAGGCTGGCCTTCAATTCCCCTTTTCTTTTGAAGATCTGTTTATTTGTGTTTGTTCATGTGTGCGGCTGTGCACAAGTGGCAGACGAGGGAGTGGGATGCCCGCCTCTATCACTCTTTTGCTAGGTGCCTGGCTCTTTCCATGGGTGCTGGGATCCAAACCCCCATCTTCTCTGCAGCAAACCCTTGGCTATCTCTCCAACTGACCCTGAACTCTGGATCGCCCTCCCTCTATTTCCCAAGTAGTAGAATTACAGGCCCATGCCAACACACCCAGCCAAAAATAAATCTATTTCTTACAATTGTCTCAATTAACTGGGTTGTTAATATGAGCTATAGCATTAAAATCAGGGGAAGGGCCCTACTTACCGGTCACACAATGGAGTACTGTGCCCTTTTGAAATCTGTTCCATTTTGTAATTATAGGCTAGAATAAACAAGTTCCGCTGAAAATTATTCATTTCATTCACTTTGTTCATGACATTTTTGTATATCCGATCCATTATTTCCTAGATGTAGAAATATAAGCTCATTAATTATATAAGCTGATTTCATATAGCAACACACACTTAAATAAATAAAAAACAGATAAATTTCTCAGGGCATGGTGGTGCACGCTCTTAAGCAGCTCCATAGTGTGGTGGACAGCTTTAGTCATCAACTAGACACATAGGGGTTGAGGGAGCCTCAGTTGGGGAACTGCCTCCATTTGACTGGCCTGTGGCCATGTCTGTGGGGTATTTTCTTATTGTTGAGTGATGTGGGAGGGCCTGGCCCACAGTGCATGGTGCCACCCCTGGGCAGGTGGTCCTGTATTGTATAAGAAAGCAATTTGAGCATGGGCCAGAGGAGCAAGCCAGTAAGCAGTGTTCCTCCATGGCCTGTGCTTCAGCTCCTGGTTCCAGGTTCCTGCCAAGTTCCTACCTTGGGCTCCCTCCGTGATGAACTGTGACCCAGGAGATGAAAGCCAAATAATGCCTTTCCTCCCCAAGTTGGTATTGGTCAAAAGTGTTTTGTCACAGCAACTGAAAGCAAACTGGAACACCGTGTCTCAAAAAATAATGATATTATCACTTGTGTATGATGTTGGGGACTGTTAAGGGGGACATGCATGTACCACAGCAGTAGTAGTACAAAGATCAGAAGAAAAGGTTGTGGGCTTGTTTCTCTCCTTCCACTTCTACATTGGTTTTGGGGACTTAAGTTACCAGGCTGGTGTGGCATGCGACGTTACTGGCTGAGTCATCTCACCAGCACAAAACTAAGTCATTTTAAACATATATTCTAGCAAGACCAAAATCTTTAAGCAGATCACAATTAGTACAAAAATGACATCACAGACAGGTATGGTGGCAGACTGAGGCAAGACTATCATGAGTTTGATGGCCTGGGCTACAGTCAAACCCTATCTCAAATAAATGAACAGAAATCATTTTAAGAACAAATACAAAGAGAAAGGCAAAAGAGAACTGTCTGGGCTTACATCATGGGTGTGCTGACTCATTTTAATTATTGTTAACTAAAAACTAAACTCACCTAGTAAATCAACTATTTGAGATTTTTTTTTCTCATTTACTATTACATTTATTTCTTTTGGGTATGTGTGTTGGGCACATGTGCCACAGTATACATATGGAGGTCAGAGGACAACTTACAGCAGAGGTTTGGTTCTGGGCAAGTGCCTTTACCTGTTGAGTTGTCTTGCTGCCTGTTTTTCAAAAATCCCTGGCTTGACCTTATTGAAATGTACTACATATTCTGCTAACCAAAAGACCACGCATTGTGGGGAGGGTGGTTTGAGAGACGGTCTCATTCTGCAGCCAAGACTGGCCTCAAACTTTCTGCAATCCTCCTGCCTCAGCCTCCTCAGTGCTAAGATTACAGGTGGAAGCCACCACAGCTAGTGTTTGGTTGTCTTAATACTACACCCAGAAAATTATCCTTGTCAGCACTACATTTTAAATAACTATCCCTGGACGTGAACTAAAAATTTAAAGTAGGACACTACTAGGAAAACCATAATTTTACTTAAATTCCAGCATGACTGCCTATTGACATTTGGCTTTGGAATGACTTGTCACCATGCTTGATGTGAGCATTCACATATCTGACAATGTTTCATAGAGCTACAGAAAGCCTGCATGCGGGAAGGCAAACCACGGCTGCTCTGTTTCTCCTCTCTGATCCCCAGGCCTGCTCCACTCTGGTGCAAGGGCAGGGGGTCTCTCAGGGAGTTCCAAGTCACAAAGCCTTCCCCATCACGTTTTTGGTGGGTAGGTAGATTCTTTCAGGGGACTCAGGCCGTAATTACACCATGCGTATAGAAGGCACTGACCTCAAACCTTCCCTCCTATCTCATTCTGAGCTTCAGGTTTCTGATCACAAAACGGAAATACCATGAAGCTACACAGAAAAAGGAGTTGGTAAAACACAGAAGCTGAAATCAAGAAGAGAGCTTAGTAAATAAAATAAAAAGCAATAACTGATGATCACCAATATGGAGCAAATGCTATACACCACCTTGTCACCTGTTGCTGGTGACACTCCTTTACTGCTCAACATTAAGTAATGGTCAGTTCTTACCGGAACAGCTGCCATCAGTGTTGGCTTCAGCATGGATGTATCTCCTTGGCTTCCTTTTTTTATTTTTGAAGACTATAAAAGAGAAAAAAATCCATATAGGCTGATCTTTAATTTTAAAACTTAAATCTTATCTCAAGAGAGTAAGATAAACTTATCCTTTTAACATTCATATTCTAAAAATCACAAGGCAAACACTTACTCTAAAATAATTAAAATGCTGTTAAACTGACCTGTAAAAATAACTACTTTTTATTATTTCCGGTCACAGCTATCTAATTTACCTGATCTGCTAATGTCTGTGGTGAAGAGTAGCCAATCCGGCATCCATGAGAAAGACACACAAGCTCTGCACTTAGTTCTAGAACATGGGCCAGGGGCAAGTACCCAATGTATACATCTTCCTCTCTGAAAGAAATAATAGCAGAAACAAAGGTCTTGGGAACTCTCTGCCAAAAGTTACTATGGCAAGCTCAAAGACAAGAGCGATCCTTCAGCACCAATCGAGGCTCTCTGCTAATGGGGTAGAGACAGAAAAAAGAACCGCAGCTCAGCCTAAAGCTGAGGAGGCAGGCACTGCGGGAAAGGGCCTGCTTCCTGTCCTAGCTGAAGGCACTCACGAAAAGGTGTTACAGAAGCAAAGTGCTAAGGCAGAAAGAAAGGTGAGACAGTGGAACCAAAAGAGCCCAACTGGAACCTACAAGCATAAAACAGGTATCTGTTCTGGGAGTTGGATTCAATTATAAGTTGTAAATGATACCTTAACACATGAGAAAATATCTATGCACAAGTTTGTATATTTTCTATACACGCGTATTTTTCTAGAAATGCCCCTGCACCTAAACCAAGGCGAGGGCACAGGGACAGCGCTGCTCTTAGTTTTCCCACTGCACGCACACGCTAATAGAAATGCCTCTATTCCCAAACTCAAGATGTTGTTAAGTGTACCTACAATTGTTTTCTGTGTACAAAGGTATCAAAAATAGTCACCCCCTGTACCAAACCATTCACCTCTGAGAATACTTTCTTGTCAGCTCTTCAAGTCAACACATTCTAACGACAGATAGACATGCTCGATTGCTCTGCCATTTCACCAGGACGTACCCCAGTTTCGGAATCCTTCTCGCCATCCCAGTTATACCAGCAATGATGTTGCTGTGGGAGATCATGACTCCCTTGGGAATCCCTGTGGATCCACTTGTGTACATGATCACCGCAATGTCTGAAGGCAGCGGTTTGCTCTGAGCTTTGTTTTCTGTATTGAAGAAAAACACATACACTTCTAAGACACTCGGCTTTATAATCAATTTTCTTCTTGGTCGGTTATTTGTTAATAAAGCCAAAACACTCCAACAGTGGTCAACACATTAGGAGACAAAAATCTCTTGGGACTTGTCCAAAATATTCTAAGCACTATGAAGAAAAACAAGATAGGTGAGAAGAACAAATGCTGCTCAGACACAGAACTCACAGAAAAACTGCAGAGTAAGTCTAGCAAAGGCCCAAATTAAGTGGAGAAAGGAGCTGGAAAAAGCCAGGAACTGGGAAGCCGGCAACCAGTGGGTGTGGTAGCACATGGCTTACAACACTCAGTGGGCTGAGGCAAGAAATTGGGAGCTGAAAGCTAGCCTCAGCTACAAAGTTCCACACTAGCTTGGGTACATAGTATGACCCTGTCTCAACAAAAAAAAAAACCCACAAAATAAAAAAAGTAAATAAATAAGAGTAAAAGTCTTGAGGTAGGAATGTGCTTGGCATATATACAAAGGCCATCAAGGAATACAGTACGGATGGAGTGAGCCAGGGAAAGGCTAACAGGAAGTAATAGTGACAACAACCAAGACCACAGGCAGGGCCTCAGAGGCCATGCTAGGGAGTCTCCACTCTAGGATGGAAAGCAGTGCTGTTCTGAACAGAGGCATGCCATCACCTGTGGCAAAGAAGTCTGTCAGCTACATAACATTAGCTGCTAGGTGATCACCTAATATTACAAACAGAAGAAACAGGGGTTGGGGATTTAGCTTAGTGGTAGAGCACTTGCCTAGCTAGCACAAGGCCCTGGGTTCAGTCCTCAGCTCCAGAGGAAAAAAAAAAAAAAGGAAAAGACAGAAGAAACAAATTCAGAAGCCAAAAATCTACTCTAATAACTTGAGATAAAAGGGGCTTTAACTAAGGGACCTAGAAACTTGCTAACAAATGTTCTCTGCTTCACAAAATGACTCTTCTAATAGTTACCACCCTAGTGTCACCTATTTGCAGTCAAAAGACTGCAAGCCCAAGGAGAGCAGCCAATACACGACACAGAAGGCACAGAAGAAAAAGGCTGCCACTGGCATCATCCACCTGCCTGCATTCATCTTCAAACTAATGTGCATGTGGATTCTGAGGAAAATTTCAAATATAAATATTTAAATCTTTAAATATGATCCTTTTGCCGGGTGTGGTGGCACAAGCCTGTAGTCTCAGCACTTGGGAGGCAGAGGCAGGTAGATCTGTGAGTTCAAGGCCAGCCTGGTCTACATAGTGAGTTCCAGGCCAACTGGGGCTATAGGAAGACCCTGTTCCAAAAGCCCAAAATAAATAAATAAATAAATACATACATACATACATACATATATATATGGTTCTTTTTCTCCTACCCTTCCAAACAGATTTCTTGAAAATGAACCACACAATGCATACTTTCCTCTCCTCTAAGTAGACCTCAGAGGCCTTTGGGGCCACCATTCTCTGAGTGGGCCACTCACTCAGCTCTAATGAAAACCCAGCTCTGTCTTCCAAATCTCTTCACTACAAACCTAGCTGCAAATGCCACTTGGCCGATCAGACACCTACATTTGAATGTCCCACCAACACCTAAAATTCAACACGCTCAGAATTACTGTCATCCAAGGTATACCAGCAATGTCAGCACAGGCTTGTCCCTAAGTAGAATCACCAAACTTCCAACTACATAGGAAATGCAACTGCAGCATCCCAATGGCTTTTGCAGTATCTTCAAATACCTAAGTATGTCACCATCTTCTGGTGCTTATGACAGTAATAACTCCCTTGGTGTTTCCACTGGAAGATAAGAACTCTCCTCTGGAAAGGCCACAAAATGGAGGGAGCAAAAGGAGCCTCCTGGCTTAGCGATCCAGCTGCTGACACAGAAACTCTCATGGGTAAATCTAATGGCATTAGATTAGCTTTAAAAGCTAACTGTAAGCCAGATATTGTGGCGTATACCTTTAGTTCTGGCATTCAGAGGCAGAGTCAAGAGGGATCTTTGGGAATTGGAGGCCAATTTGGACTTTATTGTGAGCTCCAGGACAGCCAGCATATTGACCCTATCTAAAAAAAAAAAAAAAACAAATTAACCTTAACCTATCCAAAACTACCAGAAAAAGGAAACAGAAAACTGAATGATGTGAAAGTATTTAGACTAAACAGTATTTAAGCAGTATTATTTATTCTACTCTTCTTTATGAGAGAGGATCTCAAATAGTCCAATCTGGACTTGAGCTAGCTATATATAGCAAGAATGACCTTCCACTTTTTCTTCTTCTTTGAACTTTATGAGACAGGGTCTCCCTATAGCCCCAGCTGACCTCAAACTCTATGTATGTAGACCAGGCTGGCCTCGAACTTACAGATCTCTGAGTACTGGGATTAAAGGCATGTGCCACTATGCCTGGCTATCTTCAACTTTTTAAAATTTTTAATATTTTTAAAGATTTATTTTTAATGATGTGGATATGGGTGTATCTGCGTATACACACATAAGTACAGATGTCCAAGGACGCCAGACATATCAGATCTCCAAGGAACTGGAGTGTTTAGCAAGCAATTGCAAGCCTCCTGGTGTAGCCTAACTGGGAATTAAACTCGGGTACTTTGGAAGAAAAGTATGTGCTTTTAATCTCTAAGCCATCTCTCTAGCCCCAGTCTTCAATTTTTAACCCTCTAGCCTCAACCTCCCAACCCTGGTGGTGGGGGTAAGAAGGTATGTGCCGCCACATCCCATTTTATGCGTTCCTGGGGGTCAAATCCAGGGTTTAGTGCCTGCTAGGCAAACACTTTATCAACTGAGCTACATCCCCAGTCCATACTTTAAAAATATTAATAAATTGGGGCTGGAGAGATGGCTCAGTGGTTAAGAACACTGGTTGTTCTTGCAGAAGACCCAGGTTCGGACCCCACCACCCACATAGCAGCTAACAACTGTCCATAACTCCAGTCCCAGGGGATCCAACAGCCTCTTCTGTCCTCCGCGGGCATTGTACGTCACGGGTGCACTTACCTACATGCACGCAATTCACGCACACACATAAAAAATAAATAAGCAAATACATAAATAAAATTAAAAGTATTAATAAATTAATGCCGGTATTTTCCTTAGGTCTTTTTAGATGAAAATGTTCATAAAACCCACTTCCCCAGCTGACAAGTGTAGAAAACTGATGTGCCTTTTGATCCAACACTAGGGTCAAACCTGTGGGTAATTACAGAGAACATGGTCACAGGAGAGTTCATGTATGGAGAGAAACACATGACATACCCATGTTTGCCGTCAGTCCTAGAGCCTGCACTGCAGCCATCGTGTGTACAATGACGCCCCTGGGGAACTCAGACCAGGTTGTAGGCTTTCCATCAACAGTAATGATATGCCGCAAACGAGGGACCAAAGAGACTATATCCTGGGGAAACACAAACATTCATCACGTTTCTGTTAATCAAACAGCTCAGCAAATAGTTCAGGCATAAGAATGAGTTCACTACAGTCAATGACCTATTGACTTCTCCGTCTAAACCAGAAAGAGGTAGGGAGGGCTACGGAGCTGGCTCAATAGGTAAAATGGTTTGCAAGTGGGAGGCTGGGGGACCTGAGTTTGAGTCCCACAACTCTCATTTAAAAAGTAGGGTGTGGGGACTGGAGAGATGGCTCAGCAGTTAAGAACTCCTACTGCTCTTTTGGGAAACCCAAATTCAGTTCCCAGCACCCATATTTGGGTGTTGGGAACACAACCACCTGAAATTCCAGCTCCAATGGATCCAATACCTTGACAGAAACATACACACACATATATAATTAAAAATAAAAAACAAATCTTTAAAAGTCAGGTGTGGTGGTGCCTGCCTGTAATCCCATGGCCTTTACATGCATGTACACGAACATGCACAAGTACCCAAACAGACACACAAAAACAAGAAGGGGTACATGCCTGTAATCTTAGCACGTGGAGGTACAGTAGGAAGACCAAGAATTCAAAGTCACCCTAGGCTACATAGTAAGACTGAGGTCAACCTAGGCCACATGAGATCCTGTCTCAAAAATAAAAAGAGGGAAGGATGAACTATTCAGCAGCATTAGATTAGCACTATGTGCACCTAGTTATTTGAAAAAATCCTAATCAGCAAAGTTACTGCTTCATAAAAAGGATACGTGAACAAAGAATACACAAACTACATGCAAGCTAAAGTTCCTGAAGTTTTCAAGAGGATGATAGTTGAGAGTATGTGACAGAAGGGAAGAAAATTCATTTGCAAACCTATTTAAAAATAAAAATAAGAGTATCCGTATTGCGATTTTCAGAAGTTGCTAAGAACTTAAAAAGAATCTTTTTTCTAACCTTCAAAGAAATCATCATTCAGTGATTCATAAATGAATTACTACTTTAAAATATGGCCGTTCAGAAGCCAGCAAGACCACTCAGGAGGTAAAGACACTAGCCACCAAGCCTGATAACTTGAGTTTAAGTCTCAGGATCCCCAGGGTAGAGGGCAAGAGGTGACGCCTATAGGTTATCCACTGACCTCAACATGTTACGGCAGCATGTGCACATGCACACACACAAGTAAATGTAATAAAACTTTTTAAATATTTCATTTATTTATTTTATGTGTATGAGTGTATTGCCTGAATGTGTGTGAGTGCATCTGTGTCATACAATGCCCAAGGAGGTCAGAAGAGGGCTTCAGATCCCCTGGAACTGTAATTATGGACAGCTGTTAGCTGCCATGTGAGTGCTGGGAATTGAGCCTGGGTCCTCTGCAATAGCAGTCAGTGCTCTTACCTGCTGAGCCAGTTAATAAATTTTTAACAATTTTTTTTTAATTTTTTTTTTATGTGTATACATGTATTGCCTGCCTACAGGTAAGTGCACCCATGTCGTGCAAAGCCCATGGAGGTCAGAAGAGGTTGTCGGACCCCCTAGAACTAGAATTACAATAATGAGGTAGGTCTCTTACCTGCTGAGCCAGTTAATAAATTTTTAACAATTTTTTTTTAATTTTTTTTTTATGTGTATACATGTATTGCCTGCCTACAGGTAAGTGCACCCATGTCGTGCAAAGCCCATGGAGGTCAGAAGAGGTTGTC
>NW_008360326.1:9221800-9289484 GCF_000622305.1 Nannospalax galili | reverse complement strand
TATATATATCTATAAAACCACTCAAGATTATTCATTTATTTAAAATATACTGGAAAATAAATATAATAAAAGCAAAGGCTATAATACCTTCAATTTAGACTCAGGAATACTAACAACGTGCAATTCTGGTCTATCTAATATATATGAAATCCATCTTTTGTATTCTAAAGAAAAAGAATAAAATATGACATTCCTAAAATCTTGCAAAGATATTAGTGATTGAAAAGATCAAAAGGCTTATCACAGCAAAATTCCAGAGCATCAGACAGTTATAAAAAACTATAATCCTCACCTTCAACTTTGTTTGCAGGAGTTCTTTACTAGTAATGATGTTGGTCACCTCTGTTTCATTTAATCCATGAACAATGGCTGGACCTCCGAGGGTAGCATACAATGTAACAACTACAAGGAAAAGAACACAAGTCATATACTCAAACACAAGCTATCAAACCTATCAGCACCTCTGAAGTAAACATGATCATAAAGGAGCTTCTGAACACTAAATCATTATATCCAGTCCATGAGAAAATATTGTGATTTTTATAATTCTTTTAATATACTAATCAATAAATCTACCCTTGTACCTCCTAACTTTCTCAAGAGTTTCAGTATTTTTAAGACATTTTTATTACTTTAGGTATGTGTATATGTGTATGTCTGTATGAGGGAATGTGTCTGTGAGTGCAGGTGCCGTGGACGTCAGAAGAGGATGCTGGATCACCTGGAGAGAGCACTGCAGGCGGTTGTGAGTGGCCCAACATTACTGCTAGGAACTTAACTCGGGTCCTCTTGATGAGCAATATACACTGTAACCGTTGAGCTACTCCATCCCCTCTGATTTCCAGTATCTTTTTTGGTCTTTTTGAGACAAGGTCTCCCTGTAGCCCCAGCTGTCCTGGAACTCACTACATAGACCAGGCTGGCCTTGAACTCAGAGATCCGCCTGCCTCTGCCTCCAGAGTGCTGGGATTAAAGGCGTGCACCACCACACCTGGCGATTTCCAATATTTTAAGATGAAGATTCTTGTTTGAGTGTTTGCTTGTTTGCTTTCTTTGTAAACAGGGTCTCACTGTAGCCCCAGCTGACCTGGATATAGAACAGACTGGCCTTGATCTCACAGCGATCCACTGACCTCTGCCTCCCAAGTGCTGGGATTAAAGGTATGTGCCACCACATCAAACAAGATTAAGATTCTTTTTTAAAAATATCTTCATATTTTTACTTGTATGAGTGTACTGCCTGCAAATATGTAATGCACCTGTGTCATACAATACCCTTGGAGGGCAGAAGAGGGCGTTAAATCCCCTAGAACCAGAGTAGGACAGTAGTCAGCCACCATGTGGGTGCTGGGATTCAAACCCAGGTCTTCTGCAAGAGCAGCTAGTGCTCTTACCCAGTAAGCCATCTCTCCAGCCCCAAGATGAAGATTCTTAAACTTGTTTCACCTATAGAAGCTATTCTAGGGCTAATGTAATAAAAAGGAATTATAACTGATCCTAAAAAATGTTAAAATTTTCATTGTTGACTGTTTGGGACTACAATGTATGAAAGGACAAGTACCAGTAAAGGGGTATAGTGAATGTCAGTTTCAGGTATTACGTGTCAAGAAAATAACATGCTTGGGAATGATGGTGCGGCCTATAATCCTAGCAGTTAGGAGGCAGAGACAAGATGACCAGCAGTTCATTACACAGTGAGTTCAAGGCCAGTCTGGGCTATTAAGAGACCCTGTCTCAAAAAACAAAAACAAAAACAAAGAAAAATGGTACAAGCATGTTGTATTGCTTATTTCCAAGCAGAAAAATCTAAGTAAGATTCTTAAAAACAGTGAAATCATATAATACATTTAACATTTTTTATATTTAGCTTCTACCTGATTAAAAAAAGCTAGATATAAAATGATTTTAAAAAGAGCATTTCTTTTTAAATATTCTCAAAAGAAATATAATGCAAACTCAAACCTAGGAAAAAAAGGTAATACTTATTTAGAAAAGTAGAGAAAGTGACAACGAGAAGTCTAGCAAGAGCATCTTTGTGGTTTCAGTGGAAGGTAAGACAAGATGCACCCTTCCCATGACATTTCCCACCAGGATGCCTCACAGGCCAAGTCATCATCACAACCGTTCAAGGAAATCTGGCAATACTGAGATTCTCTTCATGAAACCTAGTACTCTAAAGTTCACCGGGTTCCAATATGGAGGTGTTTTAGAGTCAACAGTAGCTACTGGCACAAGTGGATTAACAAAATGACAGAACCCCTGAGATGACAGATCCCTCAGAGGGATCCCCTAAGTAAATCTAGTTTTCCGGCTGTTGAAAGTCCCCAATTAACAGCTTCAGGATCCCTCACTGTACTTGGCCAGGGAGTTTGTTCCAAAACTGGGTCTTTGCCAACACAGACAAAATTCCAAGCCCTAACAAACAATTCACCATTACGTAGATGCAAGGCAAAAATTAATATCAGAATATCAACATTTTAAGAATGAAAGATTATTTTAAAAAGTACCATCCACCCATTAACTGCATTCTTTGAAAAGATAAGCAAGCCTACATACGCTGGAAGTTATACATGAAACAGGCCTGAGCAGCAATCATCCACTCCGCCCTGGTCTCACAGAAGATGGCGATGTTGGTCTTCGGCTTCTGGCCCAACATCTGTAAGCCATTTCCGAAGTCCAAGGCTCGAATGAAGACATCTTCATAGGAGAGCCAATTATAGTCCCCAAGGATAACCTGATGAAACAAAACACAATTAAAAGCAGCTTTTAATGCTAGTTTACAAAAGAAATCAGTAAATGCCAAGTTTTATAGCCAGAAAGCTATATGAATATAAAATGTATTTTCCCAATTAATACCAAAAATGAGTTTCAAGTGAAAATATATTTTAAAAACTTGCTTTGTGATATTATATACAACAACTCAAATCCTATACTAAAAACTTTTAACAATGACAGAAAGGGTATTTTTTTTTTAAGTTGCTATTTTTGGTTTTCAAAACTACTCAGAATTAGGCTGAAATGTGAACATTTAGAGTTCAAGACCAGCTTGAATTATACAGTGAGACCCTGTCTCAATAAAACAAAATAGCAAACTAGGTATGCAGGTGGAGGCAGGAGGGTCAGAAATTCAAGGTCATACCTGGCTACATAGAGTCTGAGGTTACATGAAAGCCCGTATCCAAACACACAAACACACAGGTCAACTTACTGGAAAAATGGCCTATACTATTAATTCACTTTATTCATTTATAGCTTTCCTTTACTTAAATGAATCAGACATTAATTAAAACTTTGGTCCTCCTGGGCGTGGTAGTGCATGCCTTTAATACTAGCACTTGGGAGGTAGGTGAAACTCTGTTTCAGGGCAGCTTGGTCTACAGAGGGAGTTTCAAGCCTGCCAGGGCTACAGTGAGATCCTGTATCAAAAAAAAAAAAGAAAGAAAAGAAAATGGCCCTATACCGCAAGCTCACAGAACTATACATGGCAGTTTAATTTGAATTTTAATTATCTTCATCATGATAAAGTAAAAAGTCTTTATAAAACCAACTGGGGACTAAATTACATTAATCATCAAAGTCCCTCTTTTTAAGCCTCCAGTACTTAATGACTTATGGTATTTTGTGTTTGAAGTACAGGTAACATCAGCTTACATTAATAATAAACTTTCAAAGCTGGTTGATACACTGTCTTCAGGAATTTTCTTAAACAAAACCACAAATTCTTCGCTACATAGAAAATTTTAAAAAAAAAGTTTTTAAACCTGGATAAAATGCAAAAATATATAGCTGGTTCCTGAACATGGCTGTGCAGAATTTATATCACAAACATCTTAAAAACCATCTGACCATATTCATTCTTAAAAATGCAACCAACATGGGCTGGAGAGATGGCTCAGCAGTTAAGAACACTGGCTGTTCTTGCAGAAGACCAGGGATTGAATCCCAGCACCCACATGGCGGCTAACGACTGTCCTTAACTCCAGTTCCAGGGTATCCGACCCACTTCTGGCCTCCACAGGCACTGCATGACATAGGTGCACTTACACACATGTAGGCAATACACTCATACACACAAAATAAATAAAAATAATAAAATATTTTTAAAATGCAACCAACATACCAGAGATGTCTCTAAGAGGTGAGAGAAGAGAAAGAAGGAAAAATGGATAAATGCTGCCCTCTAGTGTCCCAGTCGGAACAGATTTAAGACAAAATTATTTGTATTTGATACAATGATACTTTTCACTGCAGTGGTTCCAAATTCTCACCTCGCTCTGCACCCCCACGCATGCGCAGCACAGGGAGCTCCAGTGACTTCAAAAGGAGCTCTGTGAGGATGAGAAGAGAGTTGAGAATTTGACCAAAATGTGGAAGAACTGGATTATAGTTACTAAGAACGAATGGGTCACCTTTTAGATTCCAGAATCTGAATGGCAGGCTCTGCCACCTTCAAAGGCCCTGTGTTCTGAAAAGGCACTAGATATATAACCCCAAATATTTAAGCTCATTTGGTGATGCCACCATTTGTCAAAAAATAAAATCGTAAGATTCTGTTCAAGTACTTGTGCCTATAATTCCAGGACTCAGAATGCAAAAAGATTGCCATGCATTTGAGGCCAGCCTAGGCTATATAATGAGAATTCAGGCCAGCCTGGTCTACAATGTAAGGCCTTGTCTCAAAAACAGAAACAAAGGAAAAGAACAAAATATAACAAGAATGAATCTGAGTCCCAAACATTACTCAAACCACTGAGTTTTCTACTAATTATCTTTCTAATCCTGTCTCTGTGGTTAATCTAAACCAAGATTAAACTCATGAATTCAATCCTCTGTTGCAGAAAAGCATAGAACTTTATCAGTCCAGCATCACAGACCTCACCACCCCACAATCTTACTCCATTCTTTCTCTCACCTCTAAAACAGCTTTGAAATTTTTTCTCCTAAATATCCTCCCTCTCCACTTGCACAAGATCACTCTTACATCACTGAGCTATTAGAAATCAGCTGGAAACCCCAACTTCCTACCATCAAATTTAATAACCTGCATACTCTGTGCTCATGTTCTGAAGTCCACATGGTTCAATGTCCTTGACAAAAGCCAGATTCCCTCGCCCAACACAGGTGCACCTACATACATGCAAAACACCCATATAAAAAAATTATATATTTGGGTTTTTTTTTTTTTTTAAGCCACTCTCTGGCTGGAAAGATGTCTCTACATCAAAAGCACCAGATGTTCTTGCAGAGGACCCAGCACCTACAAGGCAGTTAAAACTATCCCTAACTCCTGTTCCAAGTGATTCAATATCCTCTTCTGTCTGATCCCCTCCTCTGGCCTCTGTGGGCATTCACGCATGTGGTACACTTACATACATGTAGGCAAAACACTCATACACATAAAATAGAAAGAAGTCAAAAAATATTTTTAAGCCAAATTTTCAAGGACTTTGTTTCAAGAAGTTTCCCAACTTCCCCCAGTACACAAGATCATCTCCACTGGGATATCTGTTTTTACTTGACTGTTCAACTAAGAGATCTCACAGGTATATCAAATTCACCAAGTTTCAAGACAAAAACTCACCCTCTTTCCTTCCTCTTCTTTCTTCCCATGTATATGAACCAAAACATACCATCTCCCCAATTGCTCAACACAGAAAACGGAAGTTATCCCCCACCCCTCTCCATTACATTCAGCTTCAAACTCATCTCTAAATCTATCCCCAAAGTCCATCAAATGGTCACAAGCCATCTTCTCAACTCATACCTCTCTCATTCCCCTACAACCCACATAAACAAGGGTGCTCCCCTGCTCAAGACCCCGCAGGCTTTGGCCTTTCCAGTGGCACCAAGTCCCAAAGTCTTACCCCGGCCTAGGCCGTAAGTAAGGCCTGGTACTAGCAGCTGCAAGTCCCTGTGACCCTCCTAAACCCTCTTCCCCTCATTCTTTGTTCTTCTAAAAGGCTAGGATAGAGTGAGAGATACACGCAAGACACAAAATTCAAGGTGCTCTTTCAGGGGCCTTTTTGGAGGGGAGGGATCTTTTTGAAATAGAGTGTCCCTGTAGCCCCAGCTAGCCTGGAAATCACTGTGGAGACCAGGCCAGCCTCAATCCACCTGGGATTAAAGTACTGGGATTAAAGTACTGGGATTAGAGTACTGGGATTAAAGGCGTGTACCACCACACCCGGCTTCCAAATGCCTTCCTAAACTGTGCACTAAGCACCTCACCTGAGCTCATTCTTGCCTGGGAGCCACTACTCTCCTCTGCCTTCCTACCTAGAAGGTTCTTACCAAAGTTAGTTCTCGTCAGGTCTCCACTTAAGCATAACACATTCAGACAGGCTATCCTTGATCACCAATCTGCTCTATTTCCTCACACTATTTACATCTATTACACCAAATAATAATCAATGTGTCTCATTCATTTGTTAGAGGTACTCAGTGGTGATTTGCTAAGTGTGTGGGATGGTTGAAGTTGAAACTGCTTTTGCTCTAATCAATCACCATCTGCCTTTAGCCTGCCACCTCGTAAATATTTTTGCCTGTGCCTCATCCAGGACACAAACAAGTTCAGCGTTCTTGACAGCAGGGTTATGTGGCGACGCTCAGAGTCTTTTGAGTGGATTCTTCACTGCTACCATAGGTAAGAGTCTACCTGGCCTGTACCCTCAGCCCTCACTGTGACCTGGGGAAGGGGTTAAGATGATTCCTAAGGTCATTTTCGTCTTTCACACCTGGCTTTATTTTTATTCTATCAAAGAAGTGACATACACACTATATCATTCAGAGTATAACTGTCTAAAAAAGTACTAATAGCCTGGATTAAAGGAACTTAATAATTTAGCTTTTCTAGGAACATGAAATGTGATGCTTTGATGAAAGTTTAACTCAAAGGAAAATAAAATGCTGTTAACATAGATAACGTATTTTAAAATAAAAGCACACCAATATTGACCCATTCAGGCCTCTGGATGGTCTGACAGTCTAAAATGATTGAGTTTTCAGATAGCAGAGTTAAGTCTAAGTACGAGAGCTTTTTTTTTTCTTTTATTATTCAGAATGATTTTTTAAAATATCTTATTATTTTTATTTCATGTGTATGAGTGTATTGCCTGCATGCATGTGAGTGCACCCGTGTCATGCAATGCCACGGAGGTCAAAAGAGGGCTTCGGATTCCCCTGGAACTGGAGTTAAGGACAGTTCGTATCTACCATGTGGGTGCTGGGAATCGAACTCCAGTCCTCTGCAAGAGCAGTCAGTGCTCTTAACCGCTGAGCTGTCTCTCCAGTTCCCAGAATGATTTTTTTAATTAGTATTTTCCTGTCTTCTTCAACAAAGTATCCCTAGCTTTATTTAACTTTTCTCTCTGTACTTTGTTGCAAGGAATAAATCAAAATTCTGGTTTTGCAGCTTGCGTAATTTGGGGCAGGAAGCCTCTAACACACAGGAGACAAGCATGGAAGGAAACCCAGAGACTGATGAAAGGCAAAACATCAGATCTCCACCTCAAAAGCCATCATTTTGTTTGTAGGGTTTTTTTTTTGGGGGGGGGGGGTCTGGTCTCACTGTGTAGTCCCCGTCGGCCTGGAACACCCTATGTCGACTATACAAGATTGGTCTGGATCTCAGAGTGGTCTGCCTGCCTCTGCCTCCCTAGTGATGAAATTAATGGTGTGTGCCACCATGACCAGAAAAAAAAAGCCATTAGTTATGAATTATGATGTGAATGGCCTAACAACTCAGAAAGTTCATTTATTGGGGGGGGGTGAAATAGGGTTTAGGGTTTCACTATGTAGCACTAGCTGGTCTGGAGCTCACTATGTAGCCTAGGCTTAGCTTATGGCTATCACTCTGCTTCTGCTCTAGAATGCTGCGGTTACAGGTTTACCAGTGTGAGCCACCACAACCATCTCAAGGGGAAAGAGGCTCTCCATTTTGTTTTGTTTTTGGCAGGGGGAAGACTGAAGATTGAGCCAGAGTTTTACGTATGCCAGGCAAGTGCTCTACCACTAAGGTACATTGTCACCATTTTTTTTACCCTTTCTTTTCTGGGGGATTGAGACAAGGTCTTGCTGTATAGCCTAGGCTGGCCTTGAACTTGTAATCCTCCTGCCTCAGCCTCCTACATGCTGGAATTACAGATGTATGTCACCAAATCAAGCTTTCAGAAACCAAGTGTTATAATATATGCAAATGGTTAAAAAAATGTGACTCAAGAAGAAACAACACAAAAGCAGGCACTGAAAAATTAGAAATCTAAGTCAGCTTACAAGAACATGCCTGCTCTGTGATTACTTGGGATGTCAGTGAAATCTTTTGTAACTACTATTAATTACATAATCCCTTCTCATTCTAATATGTATAAAACATGTACAAAACATTAAAAGTATTTATATTTTTTTCAGAATAAAAGACCTTTTTAATCCTATATAATGTACACATGTACAAGTGTATACTCAAAGCAAACATAGACACAATTTGAGTCTCTGGATGAACCTGTCAATACATTTTTTGTTGTTGTCTTTTTTGAGACAGGGTCTCCCTGTAGCCCCAGCTGTCCTGGAACTCACTATGTAGACCAGGCCGGCCTTGAACTCACAGAGATCCTCCGGCCTTCAATACTTTTTTAAAGTACTTTGCTTTGAGAATAGAATGTAGGTTGATCACATTCAGGGCCCACCCACCCCCACCCACTTTACTTCCTCTATTGTGGAATGCTAGGCAATGCTTCAAGAGGCTTCAAGAATCTGTGACTACACAGGTCATAGGTCATAGGGAAGAACCTATTGCCATGCTTCAAGTCTAAAAGGCTCTTGTGTTGCTCTAGGCAACACAGCAGCAAGGAACACGATTCTCCTGCTCCCAGAAGTTCTCAATAGCCAAGAGATCCTCAGCTAGGGTTGTGGCTTCTTGACCCCCTCCCCGCACCTACCCCATCTATGCTGGGTTTTCTCTGGCTTGGGTTTGTACAGGTCTTGTACATGTTGCAACAAGCACTGTGGGATAATGTGCACAACCATGAACCCTGCAAACTGCAGTAACAAGTGGCTTGGCAAAATATGCCCACTAGCACAACAGTGCCATGAACGCTACAGAAGTAACCAAGCTGTTCACAGGATGGAATCCATACGTCACACTGTTAATCAGGGCACGAACCTGTGACTACACAGGTCATAGGTCATAGGGAAGAACCTATTGCCATTATCCTGCTAAACAGACATAGTATTAAACTGACTCCTAACGACTTATCATTATACCCAGAGGCAATGCATCTCTCAGCTCTCACCAGAGAAGCTTCTTGCAACAGATGGCAATTAATGCAGAGACTCACAACTGGTCAAAGTGCAGATCCTAAGAGACCATGGAGTGCTCAGCTCTGAATGGGACACCTGTTATCATTCCCTATCCTCCCAAGGTTTAGGGATCATTGTGGAAAAGAGGGAGCAGGAAAGACTGTAAGAGGCAGAGGCGGTAGATGAATACAAGGAAACGGTTGTCTGGACGGTACAGCATCCAGTGTTTTTGTTCTTCATGACTTTAGGCACACTTGTATTGTAAAGCTGCGGAGATCCACACCGCCCCCCCACCCCCACCTTCTCCAGGGCACTGGGGCAATCCGTTACTGGAAAGGCTGCAAGCAGACTCCAGGTGCTTTCTGTGCTACAGCTATATAAGACTGAAAGACACACTCCAGGTGCTTTCTGTGCTACAGCTATATAAGACTGAAAGACACCTAAAAGAATGAAGCAGTAGTTCTGAAAAGGCTTGCCACACCTCAAACACATGACAGCTTCAACTCTGGGTGTGTGCCCTCAGACTCCCCATATATCCTGAAGCTAGGGGTATTACTTACTGTACCTTGGGACCTCAAAAACCTGTCAAGAAAGAGGGAAACAAAGCTAAGTTCATTTCTTTGAAGGGGCTGCAGGCAGCGATGCAGCATTTACGAAGCATTTGCAAGGCTCTGGGCTCCATCTCAACATAGACACACAAAGGGGGGAGGATCTGAAATAAGGGTTACATAGCTTTGTTTTAACCATATCAGATACACTGTATATTCAATCTGCAAAGCTGCTGCTTCCCAAAGTAAGGAGCTATACCACTAGCTAGCTCTCTCTTCAAAGTGAAGGTTATCTTCAAATACTGTAACTATTTTAACGAAGACATGCCATTGAAAGTATCTCTTCTTTTGTGACAAACACCTGCAATCAATCCCAGCACTGGAGAGTTGTGGAGGAAGGTGGTCAAGAGTTTGATGCAAGCCTGAGCTCCACGAGACCTAAAGTCTTACCTTCCTGTTAGTTTGGCAGTTAGCGTGTGCTAAGTTTGTCACCCAACACCCTAACATGACAGATGCTGCCCCTGGCACAATGCAGTGGGTATAACAAGAAACCTAAAGCATGAGGGGTGGGCACAGGCTAACTTGTCTAACCCCTCTCCAGCTTGTAGCCCACTTCCATGGCTGCCACACTGCACCAACTAGCCCACGGCAAAGCACACTGTACTATGGCCAACAGAGAATGTTTCATTTGTTATATACTAAAACCTGAAAATTAATTCTACTTTCCCAAAGCACCTAATTCTAGACAAGAAAAATCTGTTTCTGTTGATCTATTATAGCCTTCTCACTGGAAGAATAGAATTAACTCCCACAGGTTGTCCTCTGACCTAGACACACACATACACATATACACACACACACACACACACACACCCATGGCATTCCCAAAATGCCTCCCCACCCAATTAAATAAATAAAGTCACTCTATTTAAAAATGAGGAGGGCTAAGAATGTGGCTCAGTGGTACAGTGCCTGCCTAAAGTACAAGAAAGAAGGGAGGGAGGGAAGAAAGGAGGAAATGAAGGGAAAGAAAGAAAGAAAGAAATGCTACTATTAACTCATATAGTTATTTTAAGTCTAAAAGAAGTTGATATTAGTAAGAACAGTGAATCATACTAATACTAGGGATAAATATTATCTCCAAGCTCCCAGGGAATAGGGTTTCCCACCCAAAACTGCCTAGATGCTCTACTCAAGCCTTGGGAAATGTCCAGATTCAGCAGGGCCCCAGGCCAGGCAGAAGAGTCTCAATGTCTTTCTGAAAAAGAGGGCAAATCAGTGCTAGTGAGTAGAGGGGTGAGAGCAGTCAAGAACCCTTCAGACACTTTCTGCAACACCAGCAGATCCCAGCAGCAGAGGCTGCACTGGCCATGCTTCTCAGAGTGCCAGGGGAGAGTATGAGGGGAGGGGCATACCAGGGAGAAGGGGGTTCAAAAGCAGAAGGAGGTCATCTTACCTTTTTAAAAATTTTTCCATTTGGTTGCATTTCATCTTCCTCATTTAAAATTTCACGTGTTCCCAAGAGTCTTTTGTCCTTAAATTTGTTTTTTGCATACATAAAAACTTTATCTAGTGTATCACAGCCAGGAAACAATACTGAGGCCAAACCATTCAAACTGTTAATAGATCTGTATGCAGAATCAGGTTTTGAACTGACGGGCTTTGCTTTGATTTGGTTTGATTTCTCTTGTCTTGACTCAGACAAAAAATAAAATGGAATGTATGTTAAAATAGTATAAAGTGATATTATAAAATGTATGAAATACAAAAGTATGGGATTGATGGTATGTTTTAGCTTCATGGTAGATGGTTTTGAAGATACGTGGTTATTCATAAGTGCTCAAAAAATAGAATTAACAGGCTTCAGGAAGAATCTAGAAGAAAGAAAAAGAAACAGATTAGTTCAAAAGCACTTTAAAGAAAAATTCTTCGCACCAGCTCGCATTACAGTTGTTTCTCCCATCAGACAGGAGTTAGTATACTGGCCCACTATAATGTTCTAATTTTAAGAAACTCATTTGTACCACATCTATTAACACTGGAATTACACAGAAAACGTCTAATTATACTGTAAACAGGCAGCCTTCCCAATCTAACCCTGAGTATTCACAAACACTTCAAGTAGTACAAAGGAAACGAACCAGGAGAGAAGAAATAAAATTTGCCCAATTCCAGTTCCTTAGTGTCCAAGAGCAGTAAGGACGGCAAGCCCTCTGCACAGATGCCACATTCTGACTGTAGCAGCAGCCACTGCTGAATAAGCTCTGCCTTCTTTCCAGTGCACCCATTCTCACTCTGTACAAAACCGGCAAACACAAACTTTATTTTCCAGTGGTTCTGGACATGAGTCAATTCGGGCAGACAAAAATGTGAAGCAAGAAAGCAGTGAGTAGACCAGGCGTGGTGCATGCCTGTAATCCCAGCAGAGGCAGGGGGAGCTTTGTGAGTTCCAAGCCAGCCTGGTCTACATATGGAGTTCCAGGATAGCCTGGTCTACACAGTGAGATCCTGTTTTCAAAAAGAAAAGAAGAAAGCAGTAAGTATGGTCACTGTGTAGTTTGCATTCCAACACTAGGAATATGACAGTGAATAAAACAACCCAAGTCATTGCTCTCATAGAATCCACATTCACTCAGAGAGCCAAACAAGCAGGTAGGTGTACACCCATACATGCATACATATGGGTGCACATACATGCATACATGGTAATAAGAAATGCTACAAGAAAAAGCAAACCCAAGTAAGGGAAACACAAATGACTGGGCAAAGTTGGAGAGGTACTCTAGGTATGGGTGGTCACCGAAAGCCTCTCTGGCAAGTAATCTGTATCTTACGTATACATGGCAGGTGTGCCATGTGCCTGGCTAGGAAAGAAGGAGCATCCCAGGCAGAGGAAATCACCATCATGTGGCAGATACAATCACCGAAGGAAGGAAACTGAAGCAAATTACTATGGAAGTACCCTGCCCACTTTGATATCCAGGTATGGTGGCTTGAATGAGAATGTCCCCCAGCGGCTCCAAGTATTTGGACTGTTTGACTCCAACTGGTGGCGCTGTTTGGGGAGGCTTTAGGAAGTGTGGCCATAAGGGAGAAAGCACATCACCGTGGATGGGCTTTGACAGTTCTTAAGCCAGGTTTCCAGATGTTCTGTTTCCTGTGCCTGCTTGAAGATGTGAGCACTGGCTTGGCTTTCTCCTCCAGCCACCTCCTGCCACCATGCCTCCCCGCTGTGACGGACTCTAACCCCTCTGGAACCATGAGCTAAATCAGCTATTCTTCCATTGCTGCTTTGGTTAGTGTTTTTAATCACGCAACAGAAAAGAAACTAATATACCAAGACTGATTTTTGTCCCCAAAAAGTATTTTTCATCTCCTACTCCTCAGCTTCATGTTGCCAGAATTCTATTCCAGCCCAATGTGGCCAACAAGTTAGAGGAATCCCTTCTCTCACCCAGTCCCCTACTCATGGGCAAGACATCTACCATAGGCCAGGCCAGCAAGCCAAGAACAGAGAGCACAGATTACCCTTGCTACAGCTCACTTTTATCACCGTGAAGGCAAAGAGACCTCTAAATCAAGATCAGTACCCATGGCCTAGCATACCACTCATGAGCAGGGATGTTAACTACAAGAAAATCACAGAAGTGCTACACAGGCCAGAGAACTCCTTAGCAGCTTCTAAGAAGATTGGCTTTATTTGAAGCATGGAAAGGAGTTCTTGTCTAATGGCACTGTTAAAAACTCCAAGACTTTGGTAACGGGCAATTAAGATGAAGTTATGGCTCCGTGACAGTATCAAGTAAAAGAATTAAGCAACCAGAAGTTGAACAGAAAACCAAAGAAAGAGATACCTAAGGAGAACCTTCCTGAATTTATGATAAACCTAAAAGATACTCTCTGACAAGACCCCTAACAAAGGGCTTCTACTTTAATTGGATCATGCATGCTGTGGAGCAATTTATAGCCCAGACCGCAGGATCGCACCAAACATAAACAGCCAGGCACAGTGACACACACCTTCAGTCCCAACACTCCAAACAAACAAAACACAAAACAATCACCTGGCAATTGACAAACAACAACTGCTGGATATAATGCAGACAAAGACAAACTAGGCGCAATATGACACAGAACGCAGGGAAATGGCTCAAGCCACCCAGCTAAAACTGAACACAGAATTATGAGGTGTCAATGAACAAAGTATGACACATACAGAAAGGATAAAAGGGGCAGGAGAAATTGTCTTTGACAGGACCCGGATGTCAAACTTAATACACATCACAGCAGCTATCACAACTATATGCAAAACCTAAAACCATGCTTTAAGAGTTAACAATCTAGCTGGCTGAGCACTATACTCCCCAGTAGAAGCAAGAAGATCAAAGTCCAAGGTCGCCCTAAGCCATCTAGGGAGGACAGCCTGGACTGTGAAACCCTTTCTGGAAACTAGAAGTAGACAGGCTTGTAGTCTTTAATCCCAGGCAGAAGCAGGCAGATCTCTGTGAGTTTGAGACCAGACTGGTCTACATAGAAAGTCCCAGGCTAGCCAGAGCTATACAGTGAGACTCTGTCTCAAAAAATAAATAAATAAAACAAAAATTAAATAAATCATGAAAGTTCAACTCACTCACAGGATAAGAAGTCAATCCGAACTTGCAGTGCCCCACTGGTGGGACGCCACGATCTCAATGGAGCCTACAGGCTCCTCGCCATTCTAGGCTGGTGTTGCTTTGTTCTGCTGTTGTGTGGCAATGTATTCTGCAACACTATGAAGACCAGTCCAAAGAATGAGGATTTTGTCAGAGGTCATGGGAAGCCACTGAAAGCTTCTGTAGAGGAAAATGGTACTCCCAGGACATCAGAGTGGCAAGGAACAGATACATTCTAATAATCCTCAAAAGGTGTTATCTAAATACTTTTTCAAATTTAATTTTGAATGTATTTATTTCTTAATTAAAAAATAATGTGAATTTTTTTTGGGGGGGGCAGGCATGGTGGCACTTGCCTTTGATCCCAGCACTTGGGAGGCAGATCTCTGTGAGATCGCGGACAGCCTAGTCCACACAACAAGAGTTCCAGGCCAGCTGGGGCTACAGGAGACCCTGTCTAGAAAAAAAAAAGCAAATCCAAAACCCTAAAAATAATGCGATTTTTGAGATTATATTCATAGGTGTGATCATGTATACAGAAAACCAATAAAGTTATTCACAGAACTCTGGCTTATGCACACACGCACGCACGCACGCACGCGCGCACACACACACACACACACACACACACACACACACACACACCCTCTCTACAGTAAGTGCTTATATGACTCAACCTCTTCCTATTCAGCCCCCATCACAAAAAGGGACCAGAGTTTAATGTCCAGGACAGGGACACTTGAAAATGCTCCTACAAACTCAAACATCAGAGTTCAGATGGTGCCACAGGAGGGAAAAAAGGAAAACTCCTCCAGAGGGGCATCTTAACACGCCTACCACCCAATCTCACTTCTTCCTTTATAGTTCCTTGCCTGCCTTTAACATCAAATAGGAGTCAAGACCACACAACTCAGCATCTTTTGTCTAATGAAGCATAAGCCAGTGGGTTGCTCAGGACTGAGTACCATGGACTCAATTGTCAGCATGACATATACCTAGGATTTTTCATTAAGCTTGCAACAAGAGAAACACTTCAGGTTTAAAACACACACACGCACACACACAGGCAGGAGCACACCTCTAACCCCAGCACTCAGGAAGCAGAGGCAGATAGATCTTTATGAAATAGAGGCCAGCCTGGTCTACATTCCAAGTGCCAGGCCAGGGAAACCTTGTCTCAAAAAAAGATTTTTGAAAAAGGACCTTCAGAAGAGCTGCTCCTTTTAGAACAATGGTAAAAAGCCCTCATTTAACACTGGCTCCTCACAGGTAAGCCCCCTAACATCCTAATATTTCAGGTTCACCTGTAAAACTAAACTGAAAACTTAACCGATAATAAATGTCCCAAGTAAGGAAAGCAGGCGAGATTCCTGTGAGACCACAAAGTACAATGCCTTTGCTAACAGCACCTTTTTTGCAAACACAACTTTCATCCCATTACTGCTTACTTCTTACACCTTCCTCATTTTGAAGACACTGAGGTCGACTCAACTTTACCCTTAAAGACAACTTAAGCCGAGAAGCCAAACATACTGAGCTTGACTCTCAATGACTTCCATCACCTAAAGTAAACCATATTTCTATTTCTCATTTGTGGACAGTGAAGGGTATCTGTACCGTGATGCCTTTGTGAGGACTCAACAGTCAATATATTTAAAGCCTATAGCACATGTCTCAAAGTGAGCTCTAGCACTTTAGTTAGGCTTTTCATCATCAATCTGTATTTACTACATTAAGATTTTAGGTTCATTACAAAAGGCTAAATTCCTATCTATGAAGTTCCTTACAGCATGAAATAATAGTGATCCAAGGAAAAAGAACACTACTTACTCAGCTCCACTCCAGGCTGAGGTAGTGACACCCAGCACCTGTCTCTACAGCTGCAGGAAGCCATTCTGCACAATCTGAAGTAGGGGGTTGCAGCTTCCAAACCTCACATGCTATAATACCCAAGGACCACCCACAATGCCCAAATGAGGCCCTGGCCTGCCCATTCTCAGCAACAAATCTGGCCTAGTTTTGTAAAAACATAATTTATAAATAAAGAGGCTGAACTCATCTTTGATTGGAAGCTGGTACTATTCCACTTTGAGGAACTCCATAAACTGCAGTGATGATTACTAACTTTGGCTTTGTTTGGGTTTTTTTTTTTTTTTTTTTTTTTCTTTTTGGAGACAATTTTACACTATAGCCCTGACTGGTCTGGTACTTACTCTGCAGAGCCTGGGATGGCCTCAAAGTCCCTGCACTCCTCCTGCCTCGGCCTCCTGAGTGCTTGGATTACAGGTTTGTACCTCCATGTCTGGCTATCTAATTCATTTTTAATATATTTATTCACACTAGTAATAGCCTTCCAGTGTCTGGTACTTCATGATACAGGTGAAACATCATTAGATTTTACTGCACACAACCACTAAAACAAGTGTCGAATGTTCC
The DNA here is from genome assembly GCF_000622305.1 of Nannospalax galili. Lineage (NCBI taxonomy): Eukaryota > Metazoa > Chordata > Mammalia > Rodentia > Spalacidae > Nannospalax > Nannospalax galili. The sequence continues at coordinate 9,272,554 of NW_008360326.1, read as the reverse complement.
CCTCTAGACCTCACTGCAATCCCACAAGTGGAAAATGATTTAGATAAAATAACATAAACTGACAATTTGATTTATACAACCTCCAGATAGCTAAAAAAGATGGTCCTTTAACAAACATCCTTAGCTCTCAACAAGTTCTTGCTTGAGCCCAGAGCAAGACCTAGAAGTCTCTCAAAAGTGTGCTACAGGCCACTCAAGTCGTCTCAGTTGCTTCATTAACTATTCCTAACCACCATCCCCTCATTTTCATACATGCATGCACACGCACACACACACCACACACACCCCTACATTCAGTCCTGGGTTCTGAATCACTCTGCTTACTTGCTCACCCAGGGAAAAGCAATTCCTATTCTTCTTTCTCCCTTCCTTTCCCAAGTCACAATGTACTCTTTATGTTATAGCCAAAAAAATTGATTCAAAGTTTTCTCCATTCAAAAAAGTAACATTAGGGGGCTAGGCCTGTAGCTCAGTAGCAGAGTGCTTGCCTATCATGTACAAGATCCTGGGTTCAAGCCCCAGCATCACAAAACATCCAAAAAAAGCAACTTTTAGCTGGGCGTGCTAGTACACGCCTTTAACCCCAACAGGCAGGAGGCAGAAGCAGGGGATGCCTGTGGCTCCAAAGGCCAGTCTGGTCTGCATAATGAATTCCAGGCCAGTCAGGGTTACACATTGAGGCCCTATCTCAAAAAAAAAGAAAAAGGGTTAACTTTTCATTTAAATTTCTTGAGAATTTCATACATGAATACTATAGTCACATCATTTCCACCCCAACTCTATGGCCCCTACTCCCTCAGATTCATGACCTTTTATACATGCTGCTCATGTTTGGGGCTAATCACTTGGAATGATTAGATAACCTCAGGGAGCCCATCGCTGGAAAAAAGGATTCTCCAAATCCCAAAAGCCATTGATTGTCTGCAGCTCTTCATCTAGAAATAGACCTTGTAAAATCTCCCACCCAGACTGACACATCACCTGGTAACATAATGCAGGTCTTGGGAAGCTGCACCCATGAAATCTAAAAAACGATGTAATTTTTCATGTGAGAATTCTGTGCCGGTTTGATTAAAGGAAAATGGAGAGGAACGGCATGTCATGACAAGCCACCAATGAGGACCCTTGACAGTAGCACTATTTTGATCAGTATGTGTCGACCAGCCATTACCTGAACTCCTGGAGCATATGAAGAGAACCAATAGGACATGTGCGCTTTGGTGCTATTTTGTATTTATTCTTCTACAAAAGTTGAGAGCCAGCTGTATATACACATGGATATCAGAACATGAACTGCTAGGTTACAAAATGACATTCATCTGCTGCTTGATAATTTAAATTCAGTTAAAAACTATATTTAGTATACCATGACTCCAAACCTATCTGAGTGAGCAGCTTAATCATTAGGGGAAAGCTTTCTTTTTGAGACATTATGTAACTCTGCCTGGCAGGGCACTTAATTTATAAACCAAGCCAGCTTTGAACCCAAAGAGATTTGCCTGCCTCTGCCTCTTGAATGAGGTTAAAGGTGTGCACCACCACCTGGTTAGGTGTGGACTGTTTTAATTGGGTAAAGAACTTCACTTTTAAACTTTATTTTGTATCCCAGGATAAAATATTTTAAAACTAAGGAAAATCCAAAGGCTAGCAGCAAAATTCAACAAATCCAAAACTATAGAATACATTAGCAAAATACTTATAATGAGCAAAGTAAATTAAGCATTGCATACAGAACGTAGCTCTTTGGATAAATTTAGCATTTGAAAATATAAAACGAATAGTTTAAAATTACTTTTTGGGATGATTTTAGATGCCTAGAGATGATTTTAGATGCCTAATCTATGTATGAGTAAAAGCTGTAGTAGCTCAGGATTTTTAAATATTTTATTTATTATTTTTATTTTACGTGTATGGGTGTATTGCCTGCATGTGGTGACATTTGTGCAATGCCCACAAAGGTCAGAAGAGGGCTTCAGATCCCCTGTAACTGTTTACAGATGATTGTTAGCTGGGAATGAACCCAGGTTCTCTGCAAGAGCGGCCAGTGAGCTTAACAGCTGAGTCAACTCTCCAGCCCCAGTAACTCAGGGTTTTGTTATTTGGTGGGTTTTTGGTAGTTGCTGGGGTTTTTTGTTTGTTTGTTTTTGTTTTGAGACAAAGTCTCCTGTACTCCAGACTGGCATCAACCAGAAGTTCCAGGTCACCTTTGGTTACAAGTCAGGCTGGGCTTACACCTGCCCACGCCCACATAAACATACACATACACACACACACAAAAAAAAAAAAAAAAAAAAAAAAAACATTTTTAATGTTTTTGCCTGGTGGCTTTTCTGTAATCTTGGCACTCAGGAAGCAGAAGCCAAGGAGGCTCACTGAGCATTCAAGGCCAGCCTGGATTATATAGTGAGTTTGAAGTCAGCCTGGTACTACGAAGCAAAACCCTATCTCAAACAAAGGAAAAAGAGAGGCAGAAGGCAAGTTGATCTCTGAAATCAAGGCCAGCCTGGTCTACACACTAAGTTCCAGGCAGGCTAGGACTAGGAAGACCCTGTCAAAAATTTTTAAAATAACGTAAACAAGGAAAAGAAGGGGTTATTAGGAAAGAAGGAAAGGGAGAGCAGAAGCAAGGGCCTACGGTGCTGGGTCAACTGTACAGGGGTCTGGGGAGGGAAGACGCTGGGAATGGCTGCTGCTGGCCTTGCAGATCTCAGAGCTTCAGCGGTGGTGTTCACAGTTTAAACCAGTAACCAGCAATGAGGACTTCCCACTGCAGTGGAAATCCTTTTAAGGAGCCTACTGTGTAAGAAACATGTAGATCATCAGAATGTATAGCTTTGTCCAAGTTATTTCTCCATTTACTGGACTCATTTATGGAAGACACACAACGGGTCTTTGTTGAAAAAAACCAAAAGGAACAGCAAAAGCAATTAGGAGAGCTCAGACAATAGGGCTTATGCCAGTTACATACAAGGATCCTGCATATCTCAAAGACCCTCCGTAGCTCTCCCACCCCAGCATACCACTGAAAAACAGTTTCCTATGCCTAGGAAGTAACAGACAAACTAAACATTTTATATCTAAGGAAGTGCTTCACAACCTAAGGCATCAGTGCTCATGCCAGGTCACTAGTCTAAACAGGCTAGCAATGCAGAAAGCTACATAATACAATCAACTGCTTAGAGAAATACTAACAGTGACCACATACAAAATAAATACTCCACAGATTACTGCAGATTATTGACCATGGGAATTAGTCTGACTTAATTGTTTCCTCATGTACTTGCATGTATGGAACACAGAGAGCTCAAGGCCAGCCTGAGTTACATGGCTAAACAGTCCCATTCATATTCATATTCATTCTCTCTCTCTCTCTCTCTCTCTCTCTCTCTCTCTCCACTCTCTCTCTCCACACACAGAGTTCTAAAAGTCTTCATTCACTCTTGTTCATCTTGGTTTCTGTTAACTAAAACTCTCTGCTTTATCTTAGAAGGAACTCAGCTACATCTTCCTGCCTCAAACAGCAGGAATCCAGTCCAGAGATCAAATCAATAGGAACAGGAGGAATTTCTAGTTGTTTAGTATTAAGCTAAAAAGGCCAGCATCGTGAAAATCTAATCTGGATAAAAGCAAAATATGTAAAAATAACAAAACTTTGTGCTTGAAAAAGATGAAAGAAGAGGAAGTCAAGAAGGGAGGTGAGGGAAAGAATGACAGAGACTATTATACGCCTGAAACAATGTTAAAACTAAGATAATATTTTAGAGGGCAATAAAGGTCTATGTTGATAGTACTCATAATTAAAACAAAATGCCAACAGAATCTTGTCACCTTTTAAAAAAATACTTAGAAATATCTGCACTCTCAAGACCAGAAAGTTCAGATTTACATAATAAGCCCAGAGTGTTAAGAAAGGCTTCTCCACATGGAATTTTTCCATCTGTGCTGTCAACTGCTTGACTTTTGAAATTCCAAGGAAAACCACAAACCTGACCAGAAAAATAAAACTCTAAATAGGCTTGATATGTACACTAAAGCCTGTTTAGGCTGTTATAAGCACTTCCCTTACACATTAAAAATGTTTATTCTGGGCTGGACAGGGTGGCACACATCTTTAATCTCAGTCAGGCAGATCTCTGTGCATTCAAGACTAGCCTGGTCAGGGATACATAGTGGAGATTTTTTTAAAAAGGAGGGAGGGAGGGAGGGAGGAAGGGAGGGAGGGAAAGAAAGAGAAAGAGAAAAGAGAAAAGAGAAAAGAGAAAAGAGAAAAGAGAGTTCAGTGGGTAAAGGCACTTGCCCCCAAGCCTGATGACCCGAGTTCAATCTTGGGGGACCACATGGTGGAGAGCACTGACACTCCAAAGCTGTCCTCTGATCTCCACATGAGTGCAACATTATGCACATTCATGACTACACACATTCACATGCACACATCAATAAATGTAATGTTTAGTTTATGTATTATTGTCTAGGCATGAAAATTATTTTCTATTTAGTAGTACAGAATTACTTAAATACAAAATTCCAAAACCATACTCTAATTAGAACCAGTCAAATTCTACCAACTCTTCCATCCAGTCCTCTCTGACCTCAGTTCCACAGAGCCCTTGTCCTCTGCACAGCCCTCCCAATCTACCAGCCACCGGAGCCGTCCCCTACTGCTCATCCTGGCAGTCCAAGCTGTCCCTTCTCAAATTCTCACCTCCTCCACACACAGCTTCCCCTGCCATGGTACCTCCTTGCCCCTCTAGTCATTCTTCTCCCCCAGCCTTCAATGATTCCTCTCCAATACTCTCCCACACTCTTCCACCTTCAAGATTTCACCTCACCACTACTTTAAAAGTAGTCTAGGAGATTACTTCTTAGAGATTGACTATCTTCTCTGTAATTTTCAGTAATCTAGAGTTACAGGGAAAATATTTTAATGCCATAAAGCAATAATTAGCTCTTGTTCACGTTCACGCATCTCGTGAAGACCGGGGATGCTGCTTAGATAGTGCACATCTAGCACGTGCAAGGGTCAATTCCAATGGGGGGGGGGGCGGTGTTATCAGAAGTCAGAGCTACTCTGAGGGTTTACAAATCCCACTTCTGCTCCTCCCCCATCCACTAATCTCTGTGCTTTTCCCAGCTGTTGAGTCAAACCAACTCCAGTGCCACCTCTTTAGAAGTCTTCTAGAATCTACTTGTGGTGCCTTCCTCCAAAAACCCAGCACGGAGGGTCCCTCTCCAGCTGTACTCTTTACTGTGGACAACGTTCGTCTCAGTCTGTACTTCAGAGGTGGGCACTTTAATGATGCATCCCCCAAATACCCACCTCAAGAAACCTGGAATATCGTACACAGCATACAGTCAATCATTTTACTTACTTTTGTTTATTTTTATTAATTTGATGAGTTTACTTTCAAAAGGTAACAGCAGTAAGGAATTTTATGTATTTCCAAAATAGGCTGGAAATCTCAAAAAGCAAGGGGACAGCAAACCTGGCTGGTCACTGACTACCAGTTCTCTCAACAGCCAGTATCAATGAGGGGAGCAAGAATCAGAAGTCATCCAGAGTCCTAGCTAGGACCACCCCATGCCATACAGTCCTAAGCTCCCTGTGCCGCAGAGTCCAAGCTAGATCACCCCCATGCCGTAGAGGCCTAGCTAGATCACCCCTGTGCTGTAGAGGCCTAACTAGATCACTCCTGTGCTGTAGAGTCCTAAGCTAGATCACCCCTGTGCCGTAGAGGTCTAGCTGCATCACCCTGTGCCGTAGAGGCCCAGCTAGATCACCCCTGTGCCGTAGAGTCCTAAGCTAGATCACCCCTGTGCCGTAGAGGTCTAGCTGCATCACCCTGTGCCGTAGAGGCCCAGCTAGATCACCCCTGTGCCGTAGAGTCCTAAGCTAGATCACCCCTGTGCCGTAGAGGTCTAGCTGCATCACCCTGTGCCGTAGAGGCCCAGCTAGATCACCCCTGTGCCGCAGAGTCCTAAGCTAGATCACCCCTGTGCCATACAGTCCCAGCTAGATCACCCCTGTGCCAGAGGCCCAGCTAGATCACCTCTGTGCTGTGCTGTCTGATTAATTTCCCTCACTGCAGGCACAGATTTCCAAAATTGCCACATGAAAGTTAACTACAGACAAATGGACCTTACAGAAATTCTTTCTAGCATTTTCTAAGAATCAGAAATAAAGGATTATAGAATTAAGAAATCAGATAGTGAAATACCAACCTATACTAAATAAAAAGCCAAATTTCAAACTCACCAGTACCTTCATCTGAATCATTACTAATGGGCAAGAGATCTGCCTTATACTCCACCTCCCTTCAAGGCTTTTATTCCAAGTACGTTCATTACTTCTCTCCTGGATGATATTAGTGATGGGGCAACAAGAACTTTGAGGGGAAATAATATCTTTAACAGAAGCATACTACATATAACACCTAGAAAGGTAAACAAAAATCTAAATTTCTGTAATTATTCAACTTTACCTCTCTATTCATATTCTCACACAAATGAAAACTTTATATCCTTCGACTGACTTTATCTTCAAAGATTTTAAATCTGTAATTTTGTTCAAATCTTTATTACATCTGTATGTATGTGTACATGATGCAGGAGAGGGCATACATGCCACAGCACACATGTGGAGGACAGACAATTTTGTAGAATCAGTTCTTTCCTTCTACCTTTATGTAGGTATGAGGGACCAAACTTAGGGGGACCAGGCTTGTGTGGCAAGAGCCTTTACCCCCTGAGCCAACTCACTGGACTTGTTATTCAAATCTTTCAGTAGAATACAAGTAAAAGATAAAAGTAGGGTAATTATTAGGCTGGGCATGGTGGTGCATGCCTGTAATCCCAGCACTCAGGGGCAGAGCCAGACGGATCTCCGTGAGCTCAAGACCAGCCTGGTCTACATAGTGAGTTCTAGGCCAGCTGGGGCTACAAGGAGACCTTGTCTCAAAAAAAGACTAAACAAAACAAAACAAAAAAGTATGGTGATTATTTAAACTTGAGTCTAGTTTAACCAAAATACTCAGGTGGCTAAGCTTTTTTTTTTTTTTTTGAGTATTCAAGACATTATTAAAATGAAATAGAATCTTTCTCCTAGTACATAGATCTAGATCTCCTAGATCTAGTACATAAATCCAAGTATCAATGCAACATGAAGTCACTCTCATAAGCCACTGAGAGGCGCAAAAATAAGTACTACCATTTGGAAAACAACTCTGATTTTTATAAGAGTCTTAAAATTTTTCATAACTTTTAACCCAATACTTTCATGTCTAGAAATCTTTTATTTAAAGGAATAGATTATTATACATCCACTAATGTTTTCAAGAACATTTATTAACATGGGAATTGCTTCCGTCATGACAAAGAAAAAAAGGTTAAGCAATAAATATAATAATTTCTCTTTTGTTAGCACACACAAACATACAAAGACCGAAAACATCACAATGTCAGCACCTGCTGTATCTGGAATTCAAAACAGTGACTTTTTTTTAACTTTCTTCCTTATGCTTTTACATATTTTTCAATCTTTCATATTGAACATATATTGTTATAATCAAGGGAAACCTTTAGGAAATATGTGCATTATACATATAGAAACAAATTTTATGTACTAAAATCCTGATGCATCAGGCCAGTTTATAACTTCTTTTTTTCCAAACAAGAAACTAGATAGAACCTGAAGAAGAAAATATTTCTGCTCCAAACAGACAACTTAAAGCTGGGCATGGTGACACAAATCTGCAATTCCAGCATTTAAGAGGTAGAGGAGGAAGCAGGACAGCCACAAGGTCAAATTCAGTCTGGTCTACAAATAACAAGTTCTGGGCTAATCAGGGCTACATACTGGGATCTTGTATCAAAACAACAAAAAACAAACAACTTGAACCAGGCACAGTGGCACAAGTAGGTAGATTGTGAGAGTGTGTTTCAGGCCAGCCTGAGCTACACACATTTTTTTTTTACAAGTATACAACTTTTATACAATTATAAAATATTATGTACTCTAATTGAGAAGTTTCCCACTGGCCTTAATAAATGAGCAATTCCAAAACAACATAATAAATTCAAATGAGGTATATTATAAAATACTAAAGATCTTATTTTTATTCTTTGTGTTTGAGTTTGGCCTGCACGGAAGTACACCCATGCATGCAATACAGACTGAGGAAAAAGAGGGTACCCCTGGAACTTGAGACAGATGGTTGTTAGCCATAAAAGTGCTGGGAACCAAACCCAGATCCTCTGCAAGAGCACAGAGTCGTTTTTCCAGTCCCTAAAACGAGTTTTTACAAATGCTTTAATACTGCTAAAGATAACTCTGGTAAATTCTAACATTCCTATTCATACAATCTAAACCACATGAAGAAAAAAGTTAACTCTTTCCCTATTCTGTAGTAATAAAACTTAACTTTTGGTAGTAGCTGAGGACCAGAACAGCAAACCCACTTGAGACAGATGTCGCCAGGCAGCTGGCACAGGACAACCTCTAGTTTCCTCATTTCCCACTTTCCATGCAGTCATGGCCTTTCTGAGAGAGCATGTTGCCCTCTTCTCTGACACACAGTGGCCTGCTTCCCTTTGGGTCCAGTTTTATCTCAGAGCACCTCCACAAAGCACTGGACCTCTGGCTGATGCTGTCCTCAATGCCCATCTTCACCTCACTCCAACTGCTTCGAGTCTCTAGCCTAGTCTGCTTCCCACTGGCTCCCACCTCACACTAGCCCTCTCTCCTACAGGATCTCTGCAATGCCACTTAAAGAATCTCCCTTCCCAGTTTTGCTTTCACAGTACCTGCTGCATTTTAAACTCAGTAACTGCTTGTGAAAATGCTTCATGACCATTTTCTCCATCTACTGAAGAACAATATCTATCTTACTCATCACTCTATCCCTATTGTCCATCATCACAAAACCTGGTGGGAACGCATATCGTGTGAATGGGTGAATGGACAGATAGACATATGTGTGCAGGCAGGCACAGAAAAACAAGCACACAGGTGAATTATAGGCATTAAAGAATAATGATCTGTCAGGCCTAGTAGCACATGCCTACAATTCCAACTACTCGGGAGGCTAAGACTGGGAGATTCCAAGGAGAAGGACTGCCTGGAGTAGAAGGTGAGCTCAAAGCTGGCCCGGGCAACTTAATGAGACCATCTTGAAAATATAAATCAAAGACAAAGGTATGTTCATTTATAGGTACTTTGATGTAAGGAGACAGACAGTTCACACCTTAAAGTAAAACAGTATGTAAACCTGAGTTTTATTTCTGTCATTAAATTGCAATATGATCTTGAGAAAATGCTTTAACCCTTTGGAAAGATTAGAGCTTCTATTACAGCAAGTTCTGTCAAGATACACCAGAAATGTCAAAGCATAACCGATGGAAATAAAACAAGGTGAGAGACTGCTGAGAAAAGCAGAGATATGAACACGGACGTCAAGAATGCTTGTTTACTGCAGCGTAGTCATGCATGCCTTTAATCCCAGCACTTGGTAGGCACAATCAGGCAGATCTCAGTGAGTTCCAGGCCAGTTTGTTCTACATAGATCTACATAGGGATTCCAAGGCCAGCTTGGAATGCAGGGACACTCTGTCTCAAAAAGACCTCTTGAAAATATAAATAAATAAATAAATAAATAAATAAATAAATAAATAAATAAATAAATAATGATGGAGAGCCGCTGCTAATGTGGGGAGGTGGCTGTAGATGTAGCTTAGGGATACAGCACTTACCTAGCACAAGCCACACAAAAAAAGGGTGGGGTAGGGAATGTAGCTCAGTGGCACAGCACTTGCCTGACTGCCCAGCCCCAGCCATTGGAGAAAAAAAATTAAATGACTTAAGTAACATTTCCTACAATACTTTTTTTTCCTATAAAAATGTTACCTTTCTTAGCATTGTTACCTATTTTGTAGGCTTCCTGTGATCCTAAATCTGAAATGTTTTCCTATTGAGCATTTGTCTACTCAATTATTCCCACAGAATGTATACCTTTTATGTTCACCAAAAGCAAGGCGTGAAAATACCACGGCAGCAGCATTAAAGCAGAAACACACAAAAGTTACATGTGTAGATCTATAAAACAAGACGACTATCAACAGAAAGCCAATCCCACACTTTAAAAGTAAACACTGCAATAACGCACTCAGTAATACCTCACAGCCCTTCTCTTCAGGAACTGCTCTCCCCTGCCCTTCTGCATAGCCCTCCCAGCCTCACCTGCTCCCTGGGCACTCTGGTCCCAATGACCAATGACTCTCAGATGGATTCTCTGGCAGCCATGTTCTTGATGGAAAAGTCCCAGGCACCAATTATTCTAAGTTCCCATACCTGACCTCCCCCTGAAGTCACAGCACTGTCTACTCCTACACCCAAAGTGCCAGCTGTGGAGCTAATCAGCCAGGATCAATGTCCCACATCTTGGGACCCAACTTTAGCTGAGGCCTCCCTAGACAACCTAGTGGGTCCCTAGTGGAGGTTACTTCTGGCATCTTTCACTGAGTTGTTCTTGGCACACTCTACAAAGCTCTAAGCCCAAAACATTGCTACGCCCTCACTCCCCAAGCTAGCCATCACCTACCTGGAAGATTCCTCCTCTAACTTTGAGATTCCTGCTTGGAACTGGAACTGGGCTTGAATTACAGCTGATCCCTGCTTCTGTCTCCTCTCAAGTGCTGGATTATAGGTGTACCACCATGCCTAGCTTACACTTCACATTAAAAAAAAATAATAATAATTTTTAAGGCCTGAATTCTTTCCTCCTTCCCAGATTAAATGGAAAGCTAACCTTCCAACTCTAAAACCCTGCACAAGACTTCTAAGCATCCAGAAAATTCTTTCTCCCTTGTTCTCAGCTCTTGAAGCAGTTACTCTACTTTTGAGTCCTGCCCTCCTCCCATGCCCACTCTAACCTGCAGCTGCAGTCCGTGCTCCTGTCATCTGGCAAAATTCAACTATCTTAACTCTAACTTATCAATGCACCCTACATGGACACAACACAAATTCCACCACGTCAATTCTCTAAGCAAGAGTCTTAATTCCCTCTATACTACCCAAAAGAAAAAGACAGAAAGATAATTCCAAGCTTTAAGGCCGTCCACAACTTGCTTTTCAACACTCCCAATTCTCTTTCACACTCAGTCCTTAAACTCTACTTGTCTCTGTCCCCTGTACCTTTCTTTACCTAAATTTGTTCACTTTGCCTGTTAGCCCTTCCTAGAATGTTTCCTTCTGTGTACATGCAAAAAAACATTTCATTTGAAACAGGGTATCACTCTAGCTTGAGCTAGCTTCAAACTCAATGATCTTTTTGCCTGAGCCTCTCGGAATCTGGATTACAGGTATGAGCCACCACACCAGGCTCTAGTAGCTTACTAAGTTGATTTAAACATTCTTTGCTGCCCAAGCTTCCCCATGCCCCAGCTCCAGCCCAGCCCCAGCCTGAACTTCTCTGTCCACTCACTGATCCCTCTCTGATCTTCAAAAGATTCTCTTAAGGCACTCATTTTTCATGAAATTAATCACTTCAGAACTTAGTATTTAACTCAAAATGAACCGTAAACTACTAGATAAAACACTTTATTTCTAAAATGTGGCTTAACTACTGACAGTGTGATGCGAATTTAGGAAATGCCCCAAAGCATTGTGGAGCAACCAATAAAAGGAGCACTCACGGCTCCTAGTCCCAGGCACAAAGATGCCAGTCCTCTGGTAACTTATTCTGCAGAGCTTTTCTTCAACTGTTTTTGGCACTGTCTGGAGAGTCATTTCTGATTGTTCTATAGGAGGACAGAGAGGTCAGAACTTGAGGAAGGGCGGAAGCCCATATTTTCTGTTTTCATGGGCTTAATGATATGGCCTAGCTTGGTCAGTTTTTGAAAGGCCCTCTGGGGCTCTGGATGGTCTTTTCAAACTGCTGGTGGTAGGTGAATGGGTGTGGAAGGACCCTCGCCTGATGAGCAGCTGCACCGATGTTGTGCTTCTCACTGACAATCACATTTGGCAAATCCTTGTCTTTTCTTGGAGAACCTTCAAGGGCTTTAATAAGAAAACAGTGTCTCTTCTTAGCACTGGGCTTTAGGCCTACACCAGCCAACTCTCCCCAGCCAGGCAAAGTCAGGTCCAAGTCCTTTGGCTTATTTGCCTGTATAGCTTCCCTCTTCTCTTTCAAGAACTCTCTGATGACACAGTCCCCAGCAAAAGCTTCCTCTATTATCTGCCTATGGTCCCTCTCCAGTTGATCTTCCAGCTCCTCAACTGCAGAAACTGCCAAAGACTTCACAGGAGACTGTGAAGTTAGGAAGTTCTGTAAATCAATCATGTGTTCCTTCTTTTTCTTCCCCTCAGAGGCACCCGGATTATCCCCGCGGCTTATCCCCGTGGGTTCCCCTCTGTCCCCTCTCCTTCCAGAGTCTGCTCTAGCCTCGGCAGCATCAGCAACTCCTCCTCCTCTGGGACAAGGTCCTCTCTCTGGATCTGGAGAACACTTCCAACTGAACTCATTTTTTGCTTTGTTTTCCTTGTTGAGTTTCAGAAACAATACGCTCAACTCAGGTAAAACCTCCTGGCTGTTGGAATCTCTTGTTTCCTGGCCTCCCACTGGCTCTTCAGCGTTGTGGGTGAGCTCAGATCTCATGCCAAAGGATCTCCCTTCCTCAAATTCTTTTGACAAAAGTGTTTCTTCTGCCCTTGGTCTTCCATCTCCCACACTTTCAGAAAACTCAGGGGTTAGCAGCCCAAGAAGTTGTTCAGTCTGGATTTCATTCCCTTTTGCATCACTGTTGCAACTCCTCAGTATCCAGGGATTTAGACCCTCTGCGATCATCTGCAGGTCCTTCATGCCACCAGGGGCAGGAGGTTCCCCCTCTGTGCATTCCTCCTTCTCCTAGCTCTCTGAAATTACCTTGATTTTCTGTGTCAGTTCTTTGTTCTTAGCCAACTGTTCTTGCATGGCCCTGAGAGCACCCAGGTCATATTTGGCCATGACTGCCTTTGACCTGGCCCATTTCCCACTGCCATGATGTTTAAGGCTCATTCTTTCCACCATTCTGGCCTTTCCTGTGTTTCCCAGTTCTTGCAATAGATCACTCGGGTAGACCTTCAACAGTTGCTCAAACTCTTTTAAGGCTTTTTTGGCCTTTCCTTTCTTTATAATTTTGTGGTAATTTTTACATCTGATTTTCTTTTCTCTTCAAGCCCTGGCCTCATAGTAGGACTGCAGAGCCTGGGTCCTCTGAAGCTCTGCTTGGCATATCTTAGCCTCTTCCAGGCTCATGGCTCTGAGGGCTGCTTTTTCCACAGGTGTCAACGAAGGGTCTGTCACTGGCTGCTTGTTCTCATGAAGGACTTTAAAAACTTCCTGCTCCAGGGGAGCTCTTACCTTCCAGCCACTGAACACATGTTCAACGGGAGCAACAGCTGGAGGCTCCTTCTCCATGGGAAAAACCACCTGCTCTGCTTGGCGGTTCTTCTCAACCACAGGATCCCTGGAGAGTGTTTCTGAGGTTCTGCTGAATGCTATGTCCCTGAGGATCTGTCCAGCCTCCTCTTTGTGAAGCGGCACCCCCAGAGTTTTCTTTCTGACTCTACTCAGCTGCTTTTTCACAGTAGCCAATGAAGATGGCATTTTAGCAGACCCAAGCAGGTCTGAAAGGACCAGCTTTTCAACAGATCCTTCAGAACTGACATTGAACTCTGACATGGTCAGACTAGCCTCAGATCTCTCAGCCCATTTCCACCTATTCTTTCCATCATGGGAACTGACTGCTTCCAGAAATTTTTGATACTTTCTCTCTCCATCGTCTCCCTCATCTTCACTTGTGCTTGATGCGTAGTTCCTGGGAAAATCCACTAGTTCTTCCTGCTGGCTCAAGGCCCAAAGGTCCTCCACATCCCTGGTCCCACTCATCACAGCAGCCTGCTTTTGCTCACATTGTCTGTAAGCTCTTGAAGGGTCTGGTTTCATCCTTGACTCCACCTATTTACTGCCCACTGTCTCTGAGATAGATGTTTTCTGGGAATCTTATTTACTGAGATGTCTAAAGAAGAAAGACCCATATAAATACCCCAGTGAATTCCATGTAGTCAACACATAAAACAGAAACAAACCAGCCACAGTGGTGACATATAAGACTAGCCTGGGCTACATAGTCTGTCTCTTTGTGTGTGTATGTGTACACGCCCCCCCCATATATCTATTCATCTCATATACATATGTATATACGTGTGTGTACACACACACACGTATATACATAAAAGGACACTTAAGAATTATGGTACAGGTAACAAAAAATCTCAAGCCAAGAAAAAGTGAAGAAAAATAAAAAAACAAGATGGAAAAGCACCTTTCACCATACTTTATCTTACCTTCATTCAGAGAGTTTGAACTCACTATGTAGACCAGACTGGCCTTGAACTCACAGAGATCCACCTGCCTCTGCCTCCTGAGTGCTGAGATTAAAGCAGTGCGCCACCACACCTGGGTGAGAGAGCTTGAACTCTAGAGGAATACTTCCCACTCCCCTTTAAAATGGAAGCTTTTCTTCATATAAGTTCCTTAATGCCAGGGCTGGAGAGATGGGTCAGCAGTTAAGAACACTGGTTGTTCTTGCAGAAGACCCGGGTTCGAATCCCAGCACCCACATGGCAGCTAACAACTGTCTGTAACTCCAGTTCCAGGGGATCCCATAGCCTCTTCTGTCCTCCACAGGCATTGCATGACACAGGTGCACTTACCTACACGCAGACAATACATGCATACACATAAAATAAAGATAGTAAAATAAAGTATTTTAAAATATAAATAAGTTCCTTAAAGCCAGATTCAGAATGCTTGTTAATGTTTAATCCAAAAACAGAGAAGGGAGGGAGAAGGAAGCAAAGAAGAAAAAATAGAGAAAACAAAGGTAAAACAAAGGGGGGGCAGAGGTAACATGTGGTCTGAACTATACTGTCTCTCCCTCAACCCACATGATAACTCTTCCAGGTAAAAACTAAAATTTTCATGCTATAAAAACTGAAATGGCAAGTTAGAAGTCAGGCATGGTGCTGCATGCCTATAACCCAGCACCTGGAAGACTGAGACAAGAGGATTTTAAGATCAAAGCTAGCCTAAGGCTAAAGAGAATCCACCCCCCACCCCACCCCCGACCCCCAAAATATGGAACATTGAGAAAGGTTAAATGACTAGCTCTAATTTACATACCAAGTTTTATACACACAGATGGCAATGGTGCCTTCTCCACTCAGCAACGCAAGGTTGATGATACAGCCCTCAGGAAGCTGAGACAGAAGGACCTCAAGGACAACCTGATCATCACAGTAAATTCAAGGGAGGCTTGGAGTAAATAGTGAGACCCTGTTTCCAAAAAAAAAAAAAAAGAAAGAAATGCCAACTGATTTACTACCAGGGTTATGTGACATAAAGAGTGTTTAAATAATAAATAATGCTTGTTAGTTATATGAATGGGAACTACAGTGTCAGCCTACTTTCAATGTAACAGATACAAACATATTATTTATATATTTCCTCCAGAATATTAAAACACAAGTCCAAAACCACCCAGGTTAATTAAAGCAGTCAGTCATGTGGTCAGTCAGCTGAGTCAGCAAAGCAAAGGCATTTGCCACACAAGCCTGGTGACCTGAGTTCAATCCCTGAAACCCACCTAAAGGTTGGGAAGGAGAGAACCAACTCCACCAATGCTGTCCAACAATTAAAGAAAATTTAATATAAAATAGAACAGATCTAGTTAATGTCCCTCAATTTATGGTTTTTCTATTTACATGTAATATCTCTTTTCAGACTCCACAAAAAGGAGGTTAAGCCACTTCCTTGTGATAAAATTGGACACACTACAAGGACAATGCTGCTTCAAGAGAGAAGATAATAGTAAAAAATAAGTAGATATCAAATTCTGTATTCTCTGGAAACAAAACTAGCTCATGCACATAACTCCAGCTCCAGAGGATCTGATGCCCTTTACTGGCCTCTATGGGCACTGACCAACATGAGTGTACTTACATACTTGTGGCAAAACACAAAATGCAATAAAAAAATAAAAATTAAAAAAAATTTTAAAGGTGCTACATTTTAAAAGAAAATTCTTCAAGGAAACAAGCACCAACATACAGAACTGACAAAACCACAATAATCACAAAGAAATAATGCCCAAGGGAACACATGACTTGTCCCTAGAGTCTTAATGGAATGAGGAGTGAAATAAGAGCTATACGCCTGCAAAATACTAAGTATATTTTTTAAAACTACAAACAAGGAAGGTAAAACCAGGTTAATTAAAATAAAGGTATGAAAAGAAGCCACAGAAGAAATATATCTGCTGTTTGTGCTCTATCAGGGCAAAGTGCCTTATTAAATTACTGAATGAAGAAAACTAGAAGAGGCTAAGATATGAATGCACAGAACAGAACAAAGAAAAAGGAAAGCAGGGTAGCAATGTCAAAAACGGAGTAAGGCAGCCTGATGTCTAAGAACGTTGATGGTTCTATCTACAATAACAAAACAATGGAATTCACCTGCAGAGGGAAGATAAGTGCGGTTAGCTCTAAAACGCAAGACTATGTCAGAGTAAAATTAAATGGACTTAATCTACCAGTAGCCACACTGATGAAACCATACCGATAAAAAACATCTGGGAAGGGAGGGCCTGCACAAGAACATATAAAGTACCATCTACATAAAGTTTTAAAATGTACAATTCTTGGGGCTGGAGAGATGGCTCAGTGGTTAACAGCCCTGGCTGCCCTTCCAGAGGACCCACATGGGGATGTGATGTCCTCTAGGGGCTTCTGCAGACTTTGCACAACACAAGCACAGTTACATACATGTAGGCAATACACTCAATACACATAAAATAAAAATAATAAAATATTTTTAAAAAATAAATAAAATAGGGGGTGGAGAGATGGCTTAGTAGTTAAGAGCACTAGCTGCTCTTGCAGAGGACATGGTTCAGGTTCCAGTACCCACATGGTGGCTAACAACCATCTGTAACTCCAGTTCCATTGCCCTCTTCTGGTCTGTGTGGGCATTGCATGCACAGGTGTTTTGCAGGAAAACATTCATATACATAAAATAAAAATAATTTTGAAAGAGCCAGGCGTGGTGGCGCATGCCTGTAGTCCCAGCACTTGGGAGGCAGAGGCAGGCGGATCTCTGTGAGTTCAAGGCCAGCCTGGTCTACATAGTGAGCTCCAGGACAGCTAGGGCTACAGGGAGACCCTGCTTCAAAAAGACAAAATATTATTACTATTATTATTTTGAAAATAAATATACAGTTCTATACATGATTTGGAGATGCATACTTGTGTACTAAAACTGTGGGGAAATACATAGGGATTATAAACACCAAGTTCAGAACTCTGGCTAACTAGACTATCTGAGGGAAGAGTATGTCTTCAACTACATTAAATCCAATAGGCCAATATGGGCACTGGCTTCCATGCATGTAATCCCTGAACTGGGGAAGCAGAGGCAAAAGGATCAGGAATTCAAGGTCACTGTGATTATATACTGAGTTTAAGGCTAGACTGGGTTACATGAGACCCTATTTCAAAAAACAAAACATAAAAAAGTAATAGGCCAGGCACAGTAGCACATGCCTGTAATTCCAGTACTCAGGAAGCCGAGACAGAAGGATCACCTTAGCTGAAGTCCAGCCTGTTCAACACAGTTGAGTTCCAGGCCAGCCAGAAAGGCATACCAAGATCCTGTCTCAAAAAAAAAAAAAGACAAAACCAACAAGAACTAATTTTGCATTCCATAAGAATCCAACATGTTCTTCCTCTGAGGCAATGACTGTGAAAGTCTGACTTTCTTTTTAATTCCACTGATCATTAATGCAATAGGAATCAGGCATTAATACTATATTCAAAAAGTGGAGAAAAGCGTTAGTTATGTTTTTACTATAAAGAAATGATACAAGTTTGAGGATTGAAAGAGGGAGGTTTAAACTGACTTAGACCTTGTATCACATGTTCACGTGTGGAAACATCACAGGGCATATATATATATCCCATTAGAGTAGCTTTAATATTTTATTTTACTATTTTTATTTTATGTGTATGAGTGTACTGCCTGCATGTGTGTAAGTGCACCCATGTCATGAAATGCCTGCGGAGATCAGAAGAGGGTGTTGAATCCCCTGGAGCTGGAGTTAAGATGGTTGTTAGCCACCATATGGGTGCTGGGAATCAAACCCAGGTCCTCTGCAGTCAGTGCTCTTAACCACTGAGTCAACGTGTATGAGTATATTGCCAGCACGTACGTAAGTGCACCCGTGTTGTACAATGCCTATAAAGGTCAGAAACGGGCATTGGACACCCTGGAACTGGACTTACAGACGGTTATTAGCACCATATAGGTGCCAAGAATTGAACCTGGGTCCTCTGTAAGAGCAGTAGTGCTCTTAACTGCTGAGCCATCTCTCCAGGCCCTTAATAAAAGTTCTTTTTTGGTTGGTCAGTTGGTTTTTTGGCTTTTTTTTTTCTTTTTTGTATTTTTGAGACATGGTCTCCCTGTAGCCCCAGCTGGCCTGGAACTCACTCTATAGACCAATCTGGCTTTAAACTCACAGAAATCGGCCTGCCTCTGCCTGCAGAGTGCTGGGATTAAAGGTGTGCGCCACCACACCCAGCAAAAGTTCTTAAAGATGTATTGCAGTTCAAATACAAGAACACTTTTAATTCTCCCAATTCAGTTTGTTACTTCTTATGTTTCTCCCACTGTAAAAACTGTGATTTTACTTGGGACACAACTATGTACAATTAAAAATAGATACCAGCACTGCCCTGTATGCCTTCACAGAGGCTTTGGGATAGAACAGTGCCTTCAGAGGTCAGGGAGGAGTGCAGCACCGGGTCAGAAATCTAAATTCCAGAGCCAGATTTCTTGGAATGAAATCCAAAACAAACTCAAGCAAGTCATTTAAGCCACTCTGTTGCCTCAATTTCCTCATCTTTAAATCATGATACATTCCAACCCTGACTCCCTTGTGCTCCAGGTAGGACTTCAAACCACGCTCACTTCCACTGCATCTCCCTTCCCGCCTCTGCCCTGGGCCTGCTTGGATCTGCTTCTGGGCCTGCTTCACTACTGCGCTGACTAGGTCACAGTGAGACCTATCTGTGCATGTGTAACGTTTGTTCACACTTCTGCCATGAGCCAGCAGCTCTGAAAGTCTCAAGGTCATGTAATAACAAATACCTGTAACAACAAATACCTGCAAAACAAATACCTCTGAAATCAAGCAGATGGCTATATTCAAGACATTTATGCAAAAAGTGTATTAAATATCTTCTATTCTAAATGAACAGCGAATCAGTTGAGCCCACGGAATCATCTTTCAAACTGGGAAGCACTGCAGTATGTGATGTGAATAAAAACATTCCAGTAGTAATAAATACTAAAACTGTAAAAAGAACGAAGGCACTTAAAATGTCAGGAAGCTAAGTTTCTTTTTCTTTTTTTGGTCTTTGGTCTCTTTTGAGAAAGGGTCTCCCTGTAGCCTCAAAGATCTGCCTGCCTCTGCCTGTGCCTCTGCCTCTGCCTCCCAAGTGCTGGGATTAAAGGTATGAGCCACCACATCCGGCCAAAGCTAAGTTTCTTATGAAACCAAAAATAATCATGTAAGGAAAGAATCACAAGATTTAACATTTGTGTATCTTTTTTCAGAAAAGAAAAAGCTACAATCCAAAGTCAAATTAAAAAAAAATAATAATTTTTTTCAGGGGGCTGGAGAGATGGCTCAGTAGTTAAAAGCACTGGTTGCTCTTCCAAAGGACCCAGGATTCAGTTCCTAGCACCACATGGCACCTAACAACCACCAGTAACTCCAGCTCCAGGGGATCTGATGCCCCCTTCTGACCTCCACAGGTTTTGCATGACACAAATGCAGCATACACATAGGCAAAACACTCATACACATAAAACCAATCAAAAGTCAGATGAAGGCTGGGGAGATGGCTCAGCAGTTAAGAGCACTAACTGCTCTTGCAGAGGACCTGGATTCAATTCACAGCACCCACATGGCGGCTTTAGCTCCAATTCCAGAGGAATCTGACACCCTCTTCTGACTTCCATGGCATTGCATGACAGGGATACACTCACATACATGCAGGCAATACACTAATACACATAAAATAAAAATAATAAAATATTTTATTTTTAAAAAGTCAGATGAAAGTATATGCCCAATTGAGGTAGACAAAATCAAGACTAAACCACACATTAAGCCGGTTTCACACATTTCTGTGCATGGTATCCTAACACTGGGCCATGAGTCAGCAAAATTTGGCTGTTTTTAGGAATTTGACATTCTTAGCAGCTTAAAGGAATGTACCTAGGGAACAGTGATGAAGGGTTGACTGACTTAGATGGGGTCAATTACAGGCCTGTTACTACAGAGATGTCCCTCCTCCCAGCTAAAGCTCAGGCCTCCATCCTGCTTGGGATCCATCCCAACTCCCCCAATCCCTCAGCAACTTGCTTAAATAAGTAACCCTTTCTCATCTCTAGTCAAGGCCCTGTCAACAGGCATATGGGTGTAACTTCTGGAAAAGGCCTGCTACATGCTGTCTCATTCCCCTCACCTCTTGCTTGCTCCCATCCTACTATGGCCAGATCAGCATTCCTTGCAAAGGACACCAAGGACTCTGGTACTGCAGTACGGACTGCCTCCCCCTAGAGTGGCTACTTCTGGCGATCTTCTCGCTTTCCTGAGATGGTCAATCTTGTCGACTTCATTGGATTAATAAGTATCTAGGGGATTCGTAAGGTATACCTTTGGTGGGAGGAGGTCTGTGAAGGCATTTCCAGAGACAATACAGAGCTCTGTCCTAACCAATGCATTAACCAATGCATTTACTCCTTCATGGATTCAAGACATTTAGTATTACTGGGAGTGGGGTCTTAGGAGGAAGTAGGTCACTAGAGGCACATCCTCCGGGTTATATACTGCCCTAGTCCTTTCCTACATCTACCTTTCTCTGATCCCTTGCCACCTTGATATGATTGCCCTCCCACCAGGATGGAATAACACCTCTGAAACCATGAGCCAAAAGAAATCTTTCCTATCTTCTAACAGGTGTTCTAGTCTCAGTAACAGTGGCATAACTAATTAGCACTCCTCCTCTCTCTTCAACACTGCCTCCTCCAGCAGTCCAACGCAGGCCTCTTTCTGCTCCTATTCTATGGTCCTGACTTAGCCGGAGGAGAAGGGGGATCTAAATCCCGTCTCCAAAGCTCACATAAAAGATTCTTGCTTCCCAACTACTCACCAGGACAAAGTCCAAGTGATACAGGAATACCTGGGCTTTAAGCACTCTGAAGGCAGGACTACCTGAAAATGTTCCCCATCCGAAAATGAAATAAAATGAAATAAAAAGAATTATCATTGCTCCAAGTTCTCAAGCTCTTTATATACATTTATCACAGCCTCAGAATGCAAGACTAAAATACGGTAAAAATCGCACCCTATCAGTTAAAAAAGCTAGAGTTCTACCTAAAAAAAAAAAAAAAAAAAATCAAAATTCTTACTCTTCAGATCACTCAATATCCTCACCCTTATTGCAAGTAGCTTGCCAACACCCATTTATTGGCATGAACATTTGTTGGGATTCTGTTTCCTGCCTAAGGGCACAGGGACACATCAGTTCAGTTCATGCTGTTTCCCAGCACCTATCAAGGTGTGTGACATAACAGAAATTATAAGGCTCCAGGTGAGCAATTAACTGAATGAAACGAGCTAATGATGGTCCCCTCCTAAGGGCCTTCACTTCTCCCTTCTTTACTTTCAAGAAGGACATCTTAGACTAGCAGAATACTGAATTTATTAAAGTCACGCAGCCCAAATGCCTTGGAAATTCAGTTAACGAGCTCCAAAGACACCAGGTAGTCGACTCTATTGTACGGCACAGCAATCAGAAGAATCAGAAACCGTAAAGAGAACATTAAAGCAGCTTTCCTCATCTGCATGTGAGAACCACACAGGTAGACATCCGAAAACAGCCTCCGTGCCACGAACTCCAATATCCCACCAATTCCTCTCTGAAATACTCTTTCAGTAGCAACTGGGCAGCACCTCAACCATCCTCAGAACCGAAGTAGACATGCAAAATGGGCAACAATAATCCAAAAAGACCAAATTACAGTTCTCCTGGACCCCTAGACCGAAGCCCACGGTGGAAGCCACACCGACAGCAAGCTGCAAGATATAGTGACCAGATACACGAGCTCTGGATTCAGACACGCAGCCCCCCCCCCAAGCCGTTTCTCATCTTACTAGCTCAGATCTGGGGCAAGTTAATGTGCCGTTTCCCTAGCTGTAAAATGGGAGTAAGCACTATGTAAACAGTTGTACATAACGCTCTTGTGTGGTGTGTAACAGTGACACTCACTGTCTCAAAGCCTGTTCCGTCTCCAGCTTCTGTTTAATATCTAAGACGTAGTCCTGAGATATATATATATAAAATTTGGGGGGGGGGTCCTGTAAAGAGCTTGGAGTGCATGTTCTAGAATCCCACTTGGCAATCCAACTGGATCAGTGCCTCCAAGTGAGTCTTCCCGGCTGCCATCTCCATCTGCGTACACCTACCCCACAGGGATGCGATGCTCAGCATCCCACAACTGTGCGCACCGCACCGCGGACTCACGTGGAATTCAGGCGCACTCGGAGAACTAACCACAGGTCCCTACGCCAGTCCCGGTAAACCACGGGGAGTCCCGACCCCGCGGCGCATACGCAGCCGGCCCAGCCCGGGTTTTCGCGAAGGTTCCTCCCACGGACGCCGCACCGGCGCGTGGGAGCGGACGACCCCGCCCCCGTCCCGCAGTGGCCGGAGGGCCGCGATACATCCTGTCCGCTCTCCTCGGCCACACACCGGCGGTTTCCGCGGCCCCGCGCGGACACCCTGTTCCACCCCCCCCGCCCCACCAACGCACCAAGCAGCCCCGCCGCGCTTCCCGCAGCCCGCGGCCCCGGCGGCCCCTCAGGCCCAACCCAGCCGCACGCCGAAGGGAGACCGCGCCGTCAACCCCGCCAGACCCGCCAGACCCTCACCACGGGCGCCGGCCGCGGTTACTCACCGCGACGCGGCGGTTCCCCGCGGTCTCCGGCCCACGCAGGCCTGGCTGCGCCCGGGAACACTTCCCGCCCAGCGCCGCCTCCTGGGGACCCAGACGCGGCCGCACTGAGAAAAGGGACGACCTCCCGACGTCCCGTGTCCGCCGCCGCCTCCTCGTCCCCGCCCGCAGCCGCGGCTACAACCGCAGCGACGCTCCCCCACGGCCGGCAGAGCAGCGTCTGTTGAGCCGCAGCTCGGGACGCGCAGCCCCGGCCGGCACTCGTTGCATATGCAAAGAGGCCGCCGCCCATTGGCCCGCGGGCGGTGGCGCGTGCGGGGCTGGGCCTATCGAAAGCCGGCCGGGGAAGTGCGGCGCTGGCGGCGGGGTGGGGTGGGGTTACTACCGGTCATTCTGCGGAGCGGCTGTCTGCCCGACCTGGCTGAGGCCCGCGTGGGGATCGAGTCCGCGAGGAGAGCGTCGGCGGGACCGACCGCAGGCGACGGGGGCGAGGATTGTCCCCCGGGGCCGCGGCGTGGAAGAACCAGAGGCCGCAAGGGCTCCCCCACAGAAAACTGCAAAGGCGCTTTGGCTGCCGTGGTGCAAAGATCTCAGTGTAGAGCGAGAAATCGCATGCATGTTCCTTTTTCGTTCTTCTCCGGTTTGGCTTCTTTATCCTAGTTTTGCACCAAGTTCTAGAAAACCTAGCAAGATAAAATGAATTTGGGAAAGCCTGGGGCAGGAAGAGGCTCAAATGCTCAAAGCATACGCGGTATTATTTCTTGCGTGGGCTTCCTTTAACCAGCCTGTAAGCCATTCTTCCCCTAAATGTACTCACAACCCAAGTTTTCAAAGGAGACGGCTGACTCCAAATTAATGTTTATGAAGGAAAAATGCGTGTATATTTAGTTTGCCGTTGTAGTTCGTTTTGGACCCTCACTGCACAAGGGCAAAGGCGTACACAGCCCCAGCCCCACCTCCAGCAAACACACATCAGCAAAACACAAATGACTAAAACACGGTCGGTATACGGTAAAAAGACTTCATAGCAGGAGGTTTTTTTCTTAACCCAACATATTATTTAGTTGGTCTGTGAACTTTTAAGTAGGTGAAAGGTTGTTTTCGTGAACTAGCCTCAAGCTAAAGCAGGAGCTTACTTCCCAGGAAATCTTTAGGAAGCTGCCAGTACTTGAAATAGGTTGGGGCGATGACGCACCCTACGAAGAGCGCTCACTCAACCTGGGCCCTGGCCAGTCTAACTACTCTAAAGGACTGAAGGTGCCTGATGCAGGCAACGTGTTCCACCACTAGAAAGCGTGATGGTTCGCTGGCTTTTAATCCGTAGAATCCCTGAAGATTATGGAATGCAGAATTTCTGCTTTGCAGAGGGATTCATACCTTAGAAGTGATCCTTCCAGAACCATAAAAACTTCTAGAAAAGCCAAGTCACTTCTAGGACAGGAAAACTAACATCCGTCTTTTCCCCTAACAATAAGTGGAAAGCAAGAGAGTAGAATTCCAGAGACCCATTTCTTCATTATCTGTGTATATTAGAGAATCTGTTAGGGACATGTGTTACATTTAAGAGAAAAACACACCTTGGAATTCCCATGCTCCAGTTGTGTTTTTGTTTAACCCTGAGGCTGACCAGAAATAAATGTATTTCTGCTCCTTAGGCTTTTTTGTATAGTGTTTTGGTTGCTTGGGGGAGACTACGAGGCAAGATCTCTCTGTGTACCTCAGGCTGGCCTGAATTTTGCTACATAGACCAGGGTGGCCTATAACTCATTGTGATCCTCCAGCCTTGCCATCCAGATTCAAAGAGTACAGGTGATCCACCATCTTGGGTTTTCTTTGTTTCTTTGTTTGCCTTACACTAGGCCCCAGGCTAGCCTGCTACTCGTATGTAACCTAGGCTGGGCTCAAACTCCAGGCAATCTCTTGCTTCACTTGGGTTTCTTTTTATTATTTAAAAAACAGCTGGGGAGCTAGAGAGATGACTCAGTGGTTTCCAGCACCTACATGGCAGCTAATAACTGAACCTCCACGGGCATTGTACACATGACTGCACTTACATACATACAAGCAAAACACTCATAGGCATAAAATAAAAATAAAATAAAAAGCAGCTGGATTTGGTGGTGCACACCTTTTATCCCAGCACTCTGGAGGCAGTGGCCGACAGATCTCCGTGAATTCCAAGCCAGCCAGGTCTATATAGCAAGTTATCATCTTTAAAGCTGCAGGAACATTTTCTTCTGACATAAATATCAACTGACCGGGCAGGGTAGCACATGGCTTTAATCCCAGCAGAGGCAGGCAGATCCTTGTGAGATTGAGACCAAACTGGTTTGCATAGTGAGTTCCAGCAGGCCAGCTGGGGCTACAGGGAGACCCTGTCTCAAAAAAGAAAAAGAAAGAAAAAAAAAAAAAAACTATGATGTCCTCATTAGAATTTAATGTCATTTCTCAGAACTGTCTTCCCTGATCTACCCATCCAAATCTACAGATCTCTTTTTCCTTAAGATAAATAAAGGCTGAGAGGCAGGGTAGCTATCAGTAGAGCGTTTGCCTAGCATGCACAAAGCCCTGGGTTCAAGCCCCAGGACTGCATAAACCAGGTGTGGTGGTAGTTCACACCTGTAATCTTGTTATACCCAGGTCAGAGAATTACAGATCACCACCACGAGCATATACCAATTAAAAAGAAAAGGAGTCTTATTGATAACCCATGATTGAGAGTGACTAGTGCCTTTGAAATTCTCTCAGCACTGAAGCTCAGGGCTACAGAGTTTATAAAGGCAAAAACCACAAAAGTCATAATAACTGACCCAGGACAAAATGATGTTTCTTTAGCGACTTTAATCTCAACACTCAGGAGGTGGATGCAGAATGAAGTTCAAAGTTACCCTCAGCTACAAAGTGAGTAGAGGCCACCCTATCAGAAAAAGAAGATGAATAAATAAATAGAAATAAAAAGGAAGCGGGGCGTGGTAACCCACAGCTGTAATTCCAACACTTCTCGGGCTATGAGGCAAGATGCCTCAAGGCCAGAGCAGGAACAGGGTGAAACCCTTCGGAAAACAAACCACCAAAGATAATGACAGTGCTCATCAGACATGTAAACCGGATAACTGTTAAAGTCTGGGATCCACGGATGCCCCAAACAAACAAACAGGTGAGTCTAGAGAAAGAAAGAAAGATTTATTAAGGCTAGGCTACAAGGTCAGGCTTACATTCTTTCCTAGAGGGTCCGAGTGCAGCACTGAGCCTAAGCATTCTGGCTCTTTTTATAGTGATCATGTTGCTAAGCAAGCAAGCAGAATACAGAAGCCAATCATTGAGCATTAAGCTTGAGCAAACATTATCAAGGAAATACATAAGAAAATACAATTTTCCATCCAAACCCCCCACCTGCACAGAATTAGCTTCCTCCTCTCTCATAAACTGACATTATCAATCTTACTGTTATTCTATTTTGTCTTTACCAGTCACAATGTTCCCTTGGGGGGGGGTGCATAGCAAGTGTATCTTAGGAACCTCTAAATGTTGTGGGATACTTTTTGCACAGAGAAACTATAACCAGGAGTGAAAAGTTTAGGTTCCCACTCTTACACATGGAGAGTCCCCTAAATAATTTCTATTCTATTAATCAACAGTTACTATTTTGCAGAAGCAAGCAAAGCATAACCTACAGAAGCCATAAATCAACAGCAGGTACACTCTAGGACTCTCTGACCTGTTCCCAAGACAACCAGGGTCCAGCTTGCATGTGTTCCCATATCCTGGGCCAAATGTCTAATAATTTGAGAGACTAGAGTCAGCCTAAACTTGAACATGGCATAGCTATGATCAAGAAGGTGCCCTATTACAATAACGTAGAAGCAACTTTGGATGGTCAGGTCCAGAAAGACAATTCTAAGAGGTAGCATTTATGGCAGAACAAAAATGTCCTTGCCTCTTTGGAGAGTCTCAGAAACAAGGTACAAATTCTTGCCTCTAGCAGAATTCTTTGTATTTAATATTTTATCATTTTTATTTTATGTGTGCAATACCCACGGACAACAGAAGAGGGTGTTAGATCCCCTGGAACTGGAGTTATGGACAGTTGTTAGTGGCCATATGGGTGCCTGGATTCAAACCAGGGACCTCTGCAAAACAGCCAGTGTTCTTAACTGCTGAGCCATTGCTCCAGCCCCAGAATTCTTATTTTTAGGAATCCTACCCAATTTGCAGACTGCCACGGCAACACAGTCCTATGATCAGAAGTTCCCCTAGAGTTCCACATTTAGGGTACTAAGTGATATGCAATGCCCCCAAGCAAAATAATTTCTCCCAATTTATTTATGGGCTAGGCCTCTTTAGGCTAAAAAGAACAAAAATGCAAATTAAACTTGCTGCAGCAAATGGAATTTATTAGCTTACAAAATTAAAGGCCCCAGGAGAGTATCTACCTTCAGGGTGACCATGATAAAGATATCGAAAGCCAGGTGAGGTAGTGCACACCTGTGATCTCTGCAATAGGAACAAAGAAGCAAGAGGATCAGGATTTCAAGGCAAGGTCATCCTCTGCTACCTAATGAGCTCCAGGCCAGCTTGAGCTACTGAAGACCCTGCCTCATAAATAAGGAAGCAAACAAAAATGACCACTGATGTCTTCTTTGCTGACACCTGTTTCTTTGGTGCTGGTTTTTGCTCCAGCTTCCAGTTCCCATGACAGCAAGATGGCAAGAGGCCCATCCTGCCTCCCATCCCAGTGGAAATTCAGAGTATCTTCCCAGAAATGTAATTTGTTCTTGTGGGGTTATGTGTCCCTCTGTGGTGGTTTGAATAAGAATGTCCCACATAGGCTCAAAGCATTTGGACATTTTGTCCCCAGCTGGTGGTGCTGTTTTGGGAAGTCTTAGAAGGTGTGGTCATGCTGGCGGAAGCACATTACTGGGGGTGGGTTTAGAGAGTTCTTAAGCCTTGTAGGCTCTTTAGTGACTCTCTGCTTCCTATTCCTGCTTGAAGATGTGAGCACTTAGCTTCTGCTCCTATTCAAGACACCTCTGCCGCCATGCCTCCCCACCATGATGGACTCTTGTCCCCTTGGAAACGTAAGGTCAAATAAACTCTTCCTTTTCAGTTCCCTTGGCTATGGTATTTCTATCACAGCAACAGAAGAGTGATTAATATACCCTCCTTACCCAATCTTTCTGTCTGTTCAGGGCTGACTCATATATTCTACTTGGGAACTTAGGATGGAGTTGTACAGTCCACACACCCCTATCTCCAAGACACTGAAGGAATGTGGTTAGGAAGACAATATAAATTTCCTACAGGAAACTCAAGGTGCAGTTATTAGCAGAAAGATAAGAAGGCACAAAGTATCAGGTGTCCCTACCATGAGCTTTGCACAGTCTACACTGTAGGATGAGTGATTGTCCTCTGATTCCATGATGAGGTACTGGAGAGAAAGGAGCATGTTGATATCATTGTCAATCTCCAGGGTCTACCCAGGGTGCTGGAGATACAGTGTCAGCACGAAGTCATCTCAGTGTATCATTATTGAATTTAATTATGGATACTGAACATGCATGCATGTGCTAGGAGAAGTACACAGACCAATGTGGGTATGGATAGTTCACATTGAAATTTATTTTACATCAAACTGTTTGTTCAATGTTTGGTGGAAAAATTATCTTTGTGCAGCATGGCTTCAGTTATTTCTCCTGTGGTATTTATTATTCTTTCCATGATAAATTCATTCCTATTTTTCTTAATTATGGATTGTAACCCACATTTAAAAAATATTTTATTTTATTTTATGTGTAGGAGTGTATTGCCTGCATATAGGTAGGAGTACCCATGTTGTGCAATGCCCATGGAGGTCAGAAGAGGGTGTCAGATCCCCTGGAACTGGAGTTATGGATGGTCATTAGCTACGACATGGGTGCTAGGAATCGAACCCTGTTACAATATCAATAGCCCCCTGATTATGTTATTTTGATGCTTGCTCTGTTTCATACAATTTCTTACAAATTACTACCATTGCTAAAATTACTACCAAGCAGGTCATGGTCAATTATAAAACTTTGGATTCTCCTGAGATAGATGAGTTGGCTCTTAAAGTTTGTGATGACACTTCTCCATTTATAGAATGAAACAGGGGGAGATGTTGGGGAACCCTGCTGTTCGGGTTGGCTCCTTTCTCAGCAAGAGCTTCCTGCCTAACTTACCTGGAAAGTGCCACCAAGCACGGATGTTTGGCCTCATTTAAAACATGACCTTTGGCATAGTTACCTGGAGTAAAAACTACCCCCAGGTTTTTTTTATATGATAATTGGGCATTGCTGGATAGTCAGATGATAGGCGCCTACTGCCACATGTAAATAAAGCATACTATGAGCACCCATCAGCTGAAGCATTGGCTACTGCCCCCACACTATATTTTCCCTAACCCTCACTGAATAAACAGAGCTGTTTCACTGAATCTGGAGCTGTTTCACTGAGTCTGGAGCTGTTTGTATCACTGAACCTGCCTCCCCAGAAGAGCTTTCTTCCGTCAGTGCTCACTGGCCGTCCTGACCCCGTTTGTCGCTTCTGCTCCCTTTGTCCTCATGGACCAGTGGCCAACAACCCATGAGGGGAGGGAGAGACCCCACAGAACCCTAATCCTCTGCAAGAGCAGCCAGTGCTCTAAACCCCTGAGCCATTTCTCCAGCCCCTGTAACCCACATTTAATTGGCCGCCTCATAAATCTTCTAATCCCTGATACTCAGAGTGTCCCCCGTGTCAGCATCATCTGGAAGCTTGTAAGAAATGCAGACCCACAGGACTAGAGAGTTGGCTCAGCCATTAAGAGCACTGACTGCTCTTGCAGAAGACCCAGGTTCGATGCCCAGCCCCATAACTCCAGTTCCGAGGGAATCCAATGTTCTCTTACCTCCTTGGGCATTGCACAACACATGTGCATCTACCTACATGCAGGCAATGCACTTAGACATATTCAGGGGCTTTATAGATAAATAAAACTTTATAAATTGCTGACCATCTCCTCCAGATCCACACCATTCATTCAAGATACACTAGAAGCCAAATATAGAATCTAAAATTTTCTGAACATATTAAAACGTGAAAAGAAAACAAATCAATTAAGTTCAGCAATATATTTTGCATAATGAAATAAATGCAACATTCTTTCAATATATGACCAACATAAAAATTATTCCTGTGGTACTTTGGGAGAAGGTAACTACAAGATTGCACCTTGCCTCACAGTCTTGTTTTATGCCAGTGGTGTTAAGATTAGTCTTCTGGGGCTGGAGAGATGGCTCATCAGTTAAGAGTACTGGCTGCTCTTGCAGAGGACCTGAGTTTGAGTCCCAGCCCCCACATGGCATCTAACAACATCCATAATTCAAGTTCCAGGGGATCTGACGCCCTCTTCTGACCTCCATAGGCATTGCGTGACATGGGTGCACTTATACACACACAGGCAAAACACTCATATACATAAAATAAAAATAAAATATTTTTTTTAAAAAGATTAGTCTTGCTGGGCGTGGTGGCACACACCTTTAATCCCAGCACTCAGGAGGCAGAGGCAGGCAGATCTCTGTGAGTTCTAGGCCAGCCTAGTCTACATGGAGAGTTCCAGGTCAGCTGGGCTACAGGGGGACCCTGTCTTAAAAAGACCAAAAAAGGGGGCTGGAGAGATGGCTCAGCGGTTAAGAATACTGTCCTTGCAGAAGACCCAGGTTCAAATCCCAGCATCCACATGGCAACTAACTGCCCATAACTCCAGTTCCAGGGGATCCGACAGCCTCTTCTGTCCTCCATGGGCATCGCACAGCACGGGTACATGGGTGCACTTACCAACACGCAGACAATACATGCATACATGTTGGGGACCCCTGCTGTTTAGTGTAGCAGTCTCCCCATGTCCAGATAGCCACAAGCTGGCTCGGCGCAAATGGGGAGACTCCCCGTCTCAGCAGGGCGCCTTCTGCTCTCCTCCCTGACTTACTTTTGAAATGCCTGTCACAGGATACATGTTCTCTGGCACAGGAGCTACCAGGTTTTAATCAGGCGTTGTCTGATAGCCTGATAGAAGCCCACCGCCCTATGTAAATAAGGCATCTTAAAAGTACCTATCAGCTAAGACTTCTTCTGCTGTCTCCACACTATAAATAGTCCTAGTTTTACCCCAATAAAGCTGGAGCTGGAGCTGAATCACTGAGATCTGAGCTGAGTCACTTGTCTGAAGCTGTAACACTAAATCCTGTGATCCAGTCTCCCCGGGGGCGCTATCCTTCCATCATCGACTCACGAAGACCCTGCTTTCGCCGTTTCTCGCACCTCTCCTCGTGACCTGGTGGCCAACGGGTCTCGAACTTAGAGAGAGAGTGCACGGTGGCAAAGAAACGGAACCCGACCGGCCAGCTGACAGCGTCCCACCAGAGGAGCCAGCCCCCATAGCAGAGACCCACAACAAACACGGTGCGCGACCAGACCCGCTGCAGCCTCAGCGGCGTGTGGGAGACCGGCGCCACGCCCGGCAGCTGGCGCTCCGCGAAACCCACACACCCATACATACACATAAAATAAAAATAAATAAAATTAAAAAAAAAAAAGATCAGTCTTCTATCACTTCCAACTCCATCTGTGAGACTTTTAGACATATCTCGATTTCTAGTTTTCCACCAGGCCTGGACAGTTCTTACCTTTCTCAAACCTGAACTACTGGCTGGCCTGCTATGGGCACCTCACTGTATGACTGCTGGACTCTCTTCTAGCATGACCTATAGCCTGTGTGAGGGAGAAACAAGACCCTTGATTCCCAGGCTGGGAGTCAGCCAAGGTCACTGGGGCTGAATCAAAATGCCTATTCTCCATAATATTAGAAGTGAACACAGTTGAACAAAGTTGAAATTTTACTAAAGAAGTAGAAGAGAAGGAGGAGGAAGAAATAAATTCAGGCTCCAAACTGCCAATTAGAGTATTCCTTTTCCAACTTTTGCCACAGGTATTGGGTCAAAGGGTGGTCATATTATCCAGGGTGGACCAATCAGAGCCCATCTCTGGCATTTACATCTGTGTCTTGACAAAGATGCAGATTTGAAATCATACAGCCCTGAAGTTCAGAGTCCAGAAGTAGCAAAGTCTCAGGACCAGCCACTGGGCCAACACACACAGAAGGAAGTCCAGAAAGGAAATGAAGTGAGAATTCCCAAATGTAGCAATGAGGTCAGCACCTACCCCTATTCTCCCATGTGAAAAATAAACCATCATGGTCCAATTTCAGTAGGAAGTGCACCTAGAGCTCATCAAAGACCCACAGATAAATGGAAGACTCTAGGCCCCTCTCTCGCCTAGCTGGCAGCTGGCGCCTGCTTGTCTCAGAACTCTGAGCGTTGGAAAGTTACAGGCAGTCTGCTAAGTCACTGAGCCCAAGATCAGAAAAGGAGGCAATCTCCAGCCCCAAGATAGTCATCAGACAAGGCTTTGCATCCTGAACCAGCAGGATGGGGAATTGGGGATTGGAGTTATTCTAGAAGAGCGGGAAGATTAGAGTACCAGCTTGTGGGAAGAGAGGAGCAGGAACTTCTCTTGATCAAGGACTTTTTAAAAACTGTTCTCCCACCAAAACCCCATGCCAGCTGTTTTTGCCTTTTTCTCTATGCTAGAATCCTTTTCTGCAGAATCACATATTAAAAATTGTTTTGCTTTCACTGGTCTCTTGAATTTGTTATCGCAGAGTGAAGGTCTTGTTTCTCACATCCCTAAAGAAGTCAATATAGTAAAGTATGTGTGTTTGTTTAAACTACTTTTGGCTCCTTCGCAGTTCAAACTTCCTGACATACAAGAAAGTGGAGAAAATAGATTTCAGGTTGAAATTCATTTCGGCTTAAGAAGGTAGCTTGTTGCTGTTGTGAAATTGGGGGTAGGCTTGCTAAATAAACATTTAGCCAGACACCACGCAGCCCCCTGTATTCTACTGTTCCATCTCTGCAAAGCAGGAATCACATTTCAAGGGTTTCTTTTTCTTCCTGCTCTAGGACACACAGGCTCAGGTTTCCAAGCAAATACTGCAAAGGAGAGGCAAAAAGCAGGGGTTAGACCCAGCTGCCCATTGAATTGCTTTCTCCTTTTTTGTCCTGGATTTCTCCGGCGAAGGTATAAAATTTCCATCAAGTATTCTCCAAAACAAAGGGTTGGGATGGGAAAATAGCACTTATTTATTAAATCAGTGTCACATGTATATAATTTTATTTAATTTGATAACCATCTCATTTGCTGGGTTACTGTTTCTTTCCCCAATAAGAGTCTCATGTAGATCCAGACTGGCCTTGAACTTGCATGTATTCGAGGATAACTTTGAACTTCTGATCCTCCTGCCTCTACTTCCCAACTGCTGGGATTACAGGCATGTTCCATTGCACACAAATTTATGTGGTGCTAGGGATCCAACCCAGGGCTTTGTGTGTGCTGGGCAAGCAGTCTACCAACTGAGGTATGTCCCCAACCTACTAGGTACCTTCTTGAGACCCTGCCATGAACACACTGCCAGGCATTTCTGACTCCATGATTTACTCTTTCATACTGGTGCTGTATCTCATACACATCCAAACCAGTGTGCTTGACTATTTGGGAAGTGGACTCAGCTTCTATAAGCCTCGATGTTAAGCAGCATGCTAGTAAGTAATCCCACAAATGAATCAGAATTAAATGAAAATTCAAAACTGGAAATAACATTGAGAAAATGTGTTTCCTGTTCTCCCCTTAACCAAATATTGACCACTGGGAGACGATGATGATGATGATGATGATGATGATGATGATGAAGGATGATGAACAGGAAGAAAAGGCAAAGGAGAGCAAGGTAGAAGAAATTGCTTCCAGGTAGCAAGAACCCTTCTCCTAAAGCCAGCTGTCTCAAGTTCTGAGTAAGAGGCCTGGCAGGAAGGCTCAGAAAGTAAAGATGCTTGCCACTCAATGATGCAAGTCTGATGACTGCATTCAGTCCCTAGAACCCATGAAAAGGTAGAAAGAGAGAGTCAAGTTATGAATAACAAGGAAAACAAAAATCGAGTTGGAATTGATTTGAGGGGGAAAATGACATAATAATAAAAATGCTGGATTTAAATTGCAATACAGAATAAAACACGTCATTACCACTTATGCAACATCCTACCAGCTTTGAGATCCGAGCAGTAGGGCAAGCAAAATCGGAAGCTCAAGGAAGATTGCATTTGACCAGGCTTCCGGATGCTACACCCAAACAAAGACTCTGCACCCCACCCAGCCCAGCCCTCCCAATTCAGCCTTGTGGACAAAACTTTCTTGGCCCCTCTCCACCCTTCAAAACTTGCAGATCCTGTATCTTGTGACCTAAAGGCAGATTCTCTGCTTCTTATAACTTCATCTTTGGTTGTTTGTCTTAAGACAAGTTGTTACTCTGGGGCTCCACAGCCTCCCAGAGCTGTGATTACAGGTGTGCTCCCACATGCACGGCTCTTAACCTTTTAGTCGACTAGCACCAACACGGAAGTTAGTCAAATACCGGGCTGCATTACATATTAAAAAGACATAGAAAGGCTGTAGATGTGGCTCAGCGGTTAAGAGCACTGAATGCTCTTGCAGAGGACACAGGTTCAATTCCCACACCCACACAGTGGCTAACAACCATCTGTAATTCCAGTTCCAGGGGAATCCAACATCTTCTTCTGACCTCCATGGGCACTGCATATGACATGGGTGCACGTAAACCCATGCAGGCAATACAGTCATACACATAAAAAGAAATATTTAAAATAAAATAAGAAGACAGAAGAAGGACTGGACCAAGGCACCGAACAGTGAGCACAGGCGTGCTGAAGTGAGACTGTGGAGTGCAGGCAGGTTTTTACCTTTCATCCCATGCATTTCTCTATTTTTAAATCTGTTACATTAAGCACATGTTCATATATTACTTATGTAATGTTTAAACGAATGGAGAAAACATTTGAAAATTATGTTAGCTCATCCTCCCCTCCCCAGGAAAGATTATTGAGAGGGTTTCTAAATACTCAGGTCAGGCCAGCCTAGTGGCTCAGGCCTGTAGAATGAGAGCACTTGGAAGGCCAAGGCAGAATGACTAAGGCTTCAAGTCCAAGGTCAACCAGAGCTCACAGTCCTGCACGACCTGCCTGGTGACTGTGCTATTTCAATGAAGTTTCCTTTAATGCGAATGTGGGCAGAAGCTACCTGATCTCAGGCACCATTCTCCAGATAGTCACTACTTGAGACAACTTCCCTATTCCTACATGTGACTATATTGGTAGATGACAGTTTAAAGGCTGCTGGTTGGTTCCAGGATGACTTAGGAAGGAACAGTTCAAAAAAAAGGTCTAGAGACTTTTCTGGGTTTTTTTTCTACAATAGTTTCAATTTCTACAACAAGAATGTATTTGCAATTTTGATCGGCAACTTAAAATAAATGTAAAGCGGAATGCATGTTTTAATCTATTAAGATTTAGGGGTGTGTATTGTGTGTGTGTGTGTGTGTGTGTGTGTGTGTGTGTGTGAAAGCTCTGCTCTACCATGACCTTTTATGTGGGCTGCCATCAGAAGGTAAAGCCCACGTTTAGGGTGGGTCTTCTGACTTCAAATAATCTGATCCAGAAAGTCTCTCTCACTTCAGTTAATCCCAGATCCAATCAGGTTGGCAACAAAGACTAGCCATCACAGACAGGGTCTCTCTGTAGCCCCAGATGGCCTAGAACTCACTATGTAGACAAAGCTGGCCTCAGTCTCATAGAAATCCCCATGCCTCTGCCTCCTAAGTGCTGGGACTAAAGGTATGGACCACCACACCAAGCTGGCTTTTTTTTCTTAACACATGTGTCCAGGGGATCAAATTTGGGTCATTAAGCTTGTGTAGCTCGAATTTTTACTCGCTGGGCCTTCTCCTTGGCCCCTAAACTATACTTTGAAAATGGCATTGCTTTGAAAGTAGAATTAGAATGACAAGTAGGTGTGCTTCATCTAAGTAGTTTATAGTTCAAGCAAGGTAAATACCTACTCTGTCCTGTGTTACATACCCAAGACAGTCAATGACCAGATACCCAGATTGTCGCTGGTAGAAGTGATGTGGATGGAAATACTCCCTTGTCACATGAACACATAACCTCTGGGTTCACATTTTGTTTCTAGATTCATTGGCTACTGTTATTTTCGTATTAATAAAGACTCATTCATTTGCAATGGGTAGGCATTCAAATTGAACACAAGGGAATCAAATTTATTTTAACATGTAGCTAGGAAATCAAAACAGAACAGAGCTGGCAGGCATCATGCAAAGTTGAGTTAGGTGCTCAAATATGTGTTAGGTGCTCTGCAATGTGTTTTTCTGTCTCCCAGTCTTTCCTGCTTGTATAAGCTGCATTCTCAAATCTTGCATAGGGAGACCAAATGTGATAGCTAGTCACTGCAACCCTGGAGGGCTAGGGAGTCCCGGGGATTTTGCTGTCATTACTGGGAGGGTTTGTCTATTAACCCTTTATGATCTAAACTGAAAAAGAATATATAAGCACGTATGCCACAAATATTCACATATACATAGTTCTGCCTTTTGTTTTGAGAATTCCATTTATTTATTTGTTTGTTTGTTTATTCTGTGTGTGCCCTCATAGCTGTGTATGGGCACATGGATGCCATGTGGAGGTCAGAGGACAACTTGCAGGTTTAGTTTTCATCTTCCATGCTGTGGGTACATACTGGGGATTGAACTCAGGGTCATCAGGTTTGGCAGCAAATTCTTTCACCCACTGAGCCATCTCACTGGCCCTGGGTTGTTTTTTCATTTTGTTTTTTGCTGTGGTGGGGGGGAGGCATTTTTTTCAGAGAGGGTCTCAAGTAGCCCAGACAATCTTTGAATTCCTGAACCTCCTCTCTCTACAGCCCAAAAGCTGGGATTATGGGTCTTTATCACCATGTTCAACCCCTTCTGTGTCTCAAACATATGGTTCCTGTCTGTAATATTTAACCTAGTAAGGTTACCACGCAAGAAAATCAGTATTAAAACAGTGGGATGAGGTGTAGGATTGAGTTCTGCACAGACTGAGAAAGAGGGCTACAAAGGAGAAGGCTAGGAATAGGCCCAGGGTGGTGAGGGCATGATTCTAAGAGATGGTATTTGAGCTAAGTCCCTACGGACATATTGGAGTTGAGCAGAGAGGTAGGAGGCAAGGGAGTAGATGGGCACTGTGGGAAGAGCCCACAGTATGTGCTGAAGCACAGAGGCAGGAAGGGCCAGGGCACATGTCTGGAATCTCAAATAAGCCAGTACAACTACAGCCCAGGCTGTGAGCAAGCTGGCCTGAAAACACATGGGAAAAAAACGTGAATGGACTTGCCAACCAGTCAGACCTGAATGTTTGAAATCAAACCTGTAAGCAAGCATCACCCACTGAATGCTTTTAAGTAGAAGACAAATAGAAAAATATGGCCAGGTGTGGTTTTGGTCCTTTGTTTAATCACTCTCTGGAGACTAGATTGCAGGGGACTTAGTCTGGAAACAAAGCAGTCTACTGTAGCGGTCTGAACAGGTTCTGAAAGGAGGAATCGCACATTCACAGTGAGGTAGAAGAGGGACTGAATTAGCAGCATACAGAATATAAGACAGATAGGTCTGGAAAAGGAGTGATGGCAAGGGAGGAGCAGGGCAGATGGGGCTGGTTCCCAGGCTTGTGGGGCTGGTGGGTTGGTGTCGTCATTCAGACAGAACCTCAAGTGTCAGAAGAAGGCAATGAATACAGTTGGGGGCCTCCAGTTGGAGATGTCTAATAGATATCATGATCAAGTTCAGAGGTAGAACTGTAGATGCCATCGGAGATGAGGGTAGCTGCAGATGGATCAGGTACCAGGCATTGTCATCAGCATTGTTTTTCTGCAGTGTGTGTGAGTGTACCTAACATGTAAAGACAAGCGGGAAGGACACTATCATCAACATTTGAGTCCAGTGGAAAAGGCAGAGTCAGAAAGAAGAAGATAGAAGGGAAGCATAGTGGTTCACACCTGTAATCCCAGAGCTCCAGAAATGTAGGCAGCGGAACTGGCTGGAGTTCAAGACCAGCCTGGGCTACATAGTGAAACCCTGTCTCAAGAAACCAAACCCTAAGCCAGGCATGGTGGTGAATTCCTGCAACCCCAGTACTTGGGAGGCAAAGGCAGTAAGATCACTGTAAGTTTGAGGCCAGCCTGTAGTATACAGCAAGTTCTAAGTTCCAGCCAGGACTGCATAGCAAGTCCCTATCTCAAAACAACAGCAAGAAATGAAACCGCACACACACACACAGACACACACACACACACACACACACACACACACGAAGGAAGGAGTGAGGGAAAGAGGAAGGGAGGGTGGGAGGGAGGGAAGGAAGGATACCAGACCTAAAAGGATACAGTGAGAGTCCACCTAACCAGGAAAAGCAGATTCCTTTCCTTTGAAAATGCTGTGTGGCAGGGTGTGGTGGCGCATGACTTTAATCCCAGCACTCGGAAGGCAGAGGTAGGCAGATCCCTGTGAGTTCAAGGCCAGCCTGGTCTACATAGTGAGTTCCAGGACAGCTGGGGCTACAGGGAGACCCTGTCTCAAAAAGACCAAAACAAAAAAAAACAAGAAAAAGAAAAAAGAAAAAATGTTTTCTGCTTCCTCTCCCAGCTCTGGCCCCAACAGAATAGCCAGCTGTGCTGCACTGACATAATTTTACTTTTCTCTCCTCTTCTGTATGTTTTTAACAGGTGCTCTTGGCTCGGTTCTGCATGCTTGGCTATTTTCCAGATAGTGGATATCATTGAATAGAAGAAGCATAAGTTTCAAGCAAATCTTATCTTAATAAATAATCAAATAGACTTCATGGGAAAGCTCAAATTCCTCTTGGGGGGGGGTGGGGAGGATTAAAACAAGGTTTCATACCAGGTATGGTGGTGCTCACCTTAAATCTCAGCCCTCGGAAGGCGGAGACAGGAGGATCTCCGTGAGGTCAAGGTTGACATAGCAAGTTCCAGGCCAGCTGGGGCTGCAGGGAGGTCCTGTCTCAAAATAAACAAACAGAACAAAACCAAAACCAAGGTTTTACTACATAGCCCACTTGCCTAGAACTTACCATATAGACCAGGCTGGACTTGAACTTACAGCTATCCTCTTGCCTCTTGAGTACCGGATTTATAGGCGCGTGTTACCATGCCCACGTTACCATGAAACAAGAAATTTCATTAAAAATTAAAATAGGTGCTGGAGAGATGGCTCAGACTTTAAGAGCACTGATTACTCTTGCAGAGACCCAGGTTTGATTCCCGGCACCCACAACCGATCTTAATTCCAGTTCCAGGAGATCCAACATCCTCTTCTGGCTTCCTTGAGCATTGCAGGACACGGGTGCACTTGCATACATGCAGGCAAAACACCCATGCATATAAAATAAAGATTAAAAGTTAAAAATAAAAATAAAGAATAAAACATTTCAGTCGTCATCCTCATGAAGCACTGAGTTCCCATTCACCTTCAACCCAACCCTGGATAACCTCTAGTCCACTTTCTGTCCTAATTTGCCTACTCTAGATATCTTTGTATAAGTGAAATCATACATGCCCTGTTATATCTGGTTTGTTTCACTTAGCATGACTTTTTTTTTTTTTTTTGAGACAGAGTCTCCCTGTAGCCCCAGCTGGCCTGGAACTCGCTATGCAGACCAGGCTGGCCTTGAACTCAGGAGACCTGCCTGCTTCTGCCTCCCAAGTGCCGAGATTAAAGGTGTGTGCCACCACGACTGGCAAAAAATAGCCTTTAGTGATACCCACCATCCACAACTGGAGAGGCTGGGATAGGAGATCTGAAAACAACCTGCTTAGTAAGGCATTTTCTTCTTTCTGTTTTGTTTGTTTTTGTTTTTGAGACGGGCTCTCCCTGTAGCTCCAACTGACCTGGAATTCAGTCTGTAGATCAGGCTGGCCTTGATCTCACAGAGATCCACCTGCTTCTGTGTGAGCCACCACACCCAGCCCCTAATATGACATGTTCAATGTTTAGTTGTGCTGTATCTGTATCAGAACTTGATTCCTTTCATTGTCCACAGACTCCAGTGTGTGAAGCCCGGTGTGGTGACATAAGCCTTTAGTCCCAGCATTCGGGAGGCAGAGGTAGGTGAATCTCTGCCTTCTACCTTTAAGCTAACTGTAAGTGCAGCTGCAATAAGTGCTTGTCTGTGTCAGTTCTGCTTCAGCCCTTGGTTTCAGTTCTTTTAAGAACGTATCTAGGAATAGAGCTGCCAGGTCAAATGGGGACTCTGCATAAGCCTTTGAGAAATCACTCAAATGTGTTCCACAGCATTGTACCACTTAAATGTCCACCCGCAATGCACCAGGGTTTGAATTTCTCCACATCCCACTTGTCTCTTTCATGTTTTCCAATTCTTTGATTATAGCTATCCTAAGAGAGAGGTAATAACTCATTGTGGTTTAAGTGGCTTTCACTTATCTCCATCAGTACAAGGAAAACAGTTTAGGTAATCAAATCGAAGCAGTAGTCCAAAGCCCATCTGTATTTAATTTTGTAGTGTTTAGCTATAACTTGAAAGTATCTATGCTACACAAACCAATGATGAGTATAGAGTGTTTAACATCCACTTAAAATAATAAACACATGTGTATGCATCTTGCTCCAAAAAGGTTAGTGCCTCACTGAGTGACTCTGCGAGTCTGCTCCATATTACCAGCTAATGTGCAGTGTCTCTAGACTGATTTATATTGACTTGTCTGAAGGGCAGTCAAGGGACCGTGCATGACACTCTTGGATTTAAAAGTAATTGGAAAGGAAGCATTTTATCTATTTTAGGTCCTTTCACACTCAAAAAGCCTCCTTAGTAGATATTAATGTTCTTATTTTAACCAGGAGAAAAAAGACTGGCAAAAGGAAATTCCACTGGCAAATGATGGCTCCATGGTCCTGTCCATTCCACTTCCCAGCTGCCTTCAGAGCCTTTGTGTGAGGCCCAGCAGACAGAGCTTTATCAGAACAGTCTTCGTGTCCTGGGGCTGCCTTAAAAAGGCACTACTCCTCAGATGGCTTAGATAATGGGAACTACACTGTGCAAGTTCAAAATCAAGGTGACAGCTGGGTTGGATCTTTTTGAAGAATCCAAGGAAAAAATGTGTTTTGGATCCGCTCACCTATCTTCTCACAGACTTAGAGACAGAACTCTCCCAACATCCTCATGATGTCTTGCCTCTGTAGCTGTGTGTGTCCAAATTTCCCTTTTATTTCATTTAGTTAATTTTTGAGACAAGTTCTCTTCATACTGCTCTACCTGGCCTCAAACTGGCGATCTTCCTGTCTCGGTTTCTGAGTGCTGGCGTTTTAGGCATGAGTCATGACTCCAGAGCCAAAAGTTCCATTTTTAAAGGATACCAATCATATAGATTAGGACTCATCTCATTTGAACTTGATTAGCCTCTGTAAAGACCCTCCCTGGGATTAGCACAGTGGCTTAGTGGATAGATGCCTGCCACCAAACCTGACGATCTGAGCTTGATCTCGAGGAGCCACACAGGAGAAGGAGTGAACTGACTCCTGAAAGTTGTCCTCTGACCTCCACACAT
Organism: Nannospalax galili; assembly: GCF_000622305.1. Taxonomy (NCBI): domain Eukaryota; kingdom Metazoa; phylum Chordata; class Mammalia; order Rodentia; family Spalacidae; genus Nannospalax; species Nannospalax galili. The sequence goes on along the minus strand of NW_008360326.1, from coordinate 9,230,840 downwards.
GTGCTTGTGAAAGCCTACCCCCACACACACAAATAAAGTAATTAAATGCAGCAATTAAAAAGACTCCACCTTACTTAAGGGCTGGAAATGTGGTAGAGTTCTTGCCTAGTATGCACAAGGCTCTGGGTTAAATTCCCAGCAACATACACACAAAAATATCTTGTTAAATACATGTAGAGAGGTTGGGGGTGTAGCTCCATTGGTAGAGTATTTACCTAGCATGCATGAACTCTACTGAGTTTGATCCCCAGTATCACATAAAACTGGGCATGTTGACACCCACCTGTGATCACAGTACTAGAGAGGTGGAGGCAGGAGGATCAGAAGTTCAAAGTCATCCTCAGCTATGTAGGGAGATCCAGGCTAGCCTGAGCTACATGTGGTCCATATTAAAAAACTGATTTCCAAATAAAGCTGCATTTTGAGATACAGAACTTTAAGCATTCCAACATTTTTTTTTCTGGGGACTGGGGCCTTTTGGGTGTATACAACTTGGCCCGTAACAATTATATCATTGAGTTGTCCTCCCTTGACATGGGCTTGCATTCCTGTCTTCACATGTTTTCATAGAAACAGTCTGAAGGAACTTACTTCAGATTCAGAAACTTTAAGTTCAGAAAAAATGATTCCCAAGTTTCCATCTGCAAGTAGGCTCCATATTCGCAAAGCTACTTGAAAGCCCATCACACACCAGGACATCTGTTATTCCCATCTCCAATTCTGAAGTTTCATTTACAGTGCCTGCAGGCCTGCTTGACTTTGCCTCAGAAGGAAGGTCCTCTTTATTTTCAGATTGCTTCAAGGTTTATTTTTGAAATAGTTTCCATTTCCTACAACTCTACTAAGTTTAGTGTATCTTGAAAAGAATGTTTTAAAGACTTCCAAAATGGATTTTGGAACACAAACATTCATTTACAAAAACAAAAGACAAAACAACAGCAAAAAACACCTCAGTGGGGCAGGGTTTCACTTCTGTGTACGTGTGTTTTGCCTACATGTATGTAAGTGCACTGTATGTGGGCCTGGTGCCCAAGGAGGTCAGAAAAGAGTGACAGATCCCCTGGAACTGGAGTTTAGGACAGGTGTCAACTGCCTTGTGGGTGTTGGGAACTGAAACTGGGTCCTCTGGAAGGGCAGTAAATGCTCTTAACCTCTGAGCCATCTCTCCAACCCCATTGTTCGACTTTTAAAGGATGTTGCTAGGTCTTTGATTTTTTTTCTTGAAGATCTCTAGGCAGAGTTTAGTGAGGATAAGGCTTTAGTGGACGAATGGCTGATGGCAAAGGAGGGCTGTGAGGATGGCAAGCTTTCTGTCTCTTCCTTCTTTCCCCTCCTTCAGGCTAAAGGTTTTATTTCCTCAGCTGCTGGGGTTGGTGACAGCCAACAACTCCCAGCTGTCAATCTCTGTGGCCCTTTGTAAGAATTCCTGGACCGACTCAAGTACTTATGCCTAAAGCCCACCCCGTCTCTCTCTGTGTGTCTGTCTGTCTCTGTCTCTGTCTCTCTCTCTCTTTCCCTCTCTCTCTCTCTGAGCAGGCCACAAGATGGTCACCAATATCTAGCTTCTATCCCCATCATAGGACGGCTCTGAGGAGCCCTACCAGCCCGACTTCAGCGGGTTTCTTCCCTCTGCCCAGTTCTGCTTCTGTTCTCTCACGCCACCCTGAATTACTGAACAATCATGTCAGTCTACACTTGCAGAGAACCCACCCTCTGGCAGGGCCCCAAATAGGGAGACAGCAAGAGAAGGGGGCAGCTATGCGTATAGGACAGAGGGAGAGGCCAGGTTATAGAACCGTGAGATGACAGGAGCCTCTGAGTGGGGCATGGTTTCCAGCTCTGTTATTTCTCCAGCCCTTCCGGGAGCCTGACCCTCCACAAACCCCCAAGTCAAACAAAAAGCATAGAGAATGTATGGACTGGAGAAAGGGTCAAGATCTATAAGAAAAAGGCTATTATTTAAACTGGGAAAAGAATAACCATGTCAGAAAATACTGTTTAATGACAAAGTTGGGGTAGGCCAACAGAGGAAATCGGTTTGATTTGCTTGCTTGCTTGCTTTGTTTTGTAGCCCAAACTGGCCCCAAACTGCCTATGCAGCCAACCGGTCTTGAACTACTGATCCAATTACCTCCACTTCCCAAGGGCGCCACCAAGCCTGGCTCAACTACAGTGAGAAATGAGTCACACTTATAATTTAGTTCAATACCTTGGTATTTCCTCTGACAGTTTTAAGAGGTTGTTTTGCACTTGAACCAGTTGCTTGATTGTGGTAAGGACACAATAAAGAATAAAGGTCTGAAACATACGCCAAGCCTGGGAGAAAAGGTCAGAATTCAAGAGTATGGTTGGTTGGTTGGTTGGTTTTTTGAGACAGAGTCTCTCTGTAGCCGCAGTTGTAGAACTCCCTATGTGAATCAGGCTGGCCTCAATTTCAGAGATCTGCCTGCCTCTGCCTCCTGAGTGCTGGGATTAAAATCATGCACCACACTACACCCAGTTTGATGGAGAGTTTTGCTTTTTATCCTTATCTAAATATCAAAACCGTGTGTGTGTGTGTGTGTGTGTGTGTGTGTGTGTGTGTGTGTGTGTGTGTTAACCTAGGATAGGGTAAGATAGATCCACCATATGAGCAGGGTCTGCTCCTCTGCATCGTAATTGACATTAGTTTGGTTCGAATCTCCCAGAAAACAGAGCCAGGATTTGAGTGCAGGTAGTTTATTGGAAGATGATCCCAAGAGTCAAGAGAGAGACAGGAAAGGAAGAAATGCCAGTTTAAAAAAAGGTAGATGCTGGAGAAATGGCTCAGTGGTTAAGAGAAGGCACTGTTCTCGCAGAGGGCTGGGGAGTTCAGTTTCCAGCACCCACATGGTGGCTCACAACCACCTGTAACTCCAGGTCTAGGGCTCTGATATTCCTTTCTTCTCTCTCTCTCTCTCTCTTTCTCTCTCTCTCTCTCTCTCTCTCTCTCTCTCTCTCTCACACACACACACACACACACACACATAATTAAATCTTTTTTATTATTATTATTAGAAGCATTTCATTACAGCTTTAACATACTCAATAGCAATTTCCAAAGCAAAGATACATCTCTTTCAAAAGTGGCTATAAAAATTTTAGGTTCACAGTTGAATTAATACAATTATACAATATCGAACTCAGTATAAACCCTATAAGACATAAAATCGAAAGAGTTTTTAACCTTTAAAAAAGATCTCCATTCTGTGGGGTGTGGTGGTGCATGCCTTTAATCCCAGCACTCTGGAGGCAGGGGCAAATGGATCTCTGTGAGTTCAAGGCCAGCATGGTCTACATAGTGAGTTCCAGGACAGCTGGGGCTACAGGGAGACCCTGTCTCAAAAAAAAAGATCTCCATTTCCATTTCCTTTTAAAACCTACTATTTCTTACAGAAAGACTCATTGTTTTTGCTAATAACACTTGGCAAAATGTTGGTGCGTGAGTCTCTAATCTATATGTATCTGACTATTACTAGTCATGGTCGGTTACACTCGGATCCTTGGCACCCGTGTATGGATGTAAAGTCATCGGGTAGATTTCAATAATTAAATCTTTTTAAAGAGTTGTACCCATCATTTCTGTGAACAAAGGTATGTTTTTCTTCTTTTCTTTCTCTTTTCTATGAACTTTCCTGGGAAGTGTTCAGAATGTCTCCCAGAGCCAGCTTCCCTAGAGCCATTACCCTGGATTTCTCTCCATTGCCGAACCCTGCCCCTGCAGGCTCACCTCCCTATAGTTCCAGACTGTGGAGAAAGAACACAGGCTTCAGTTGGAGGAGGATTAGGTGGAGCTCACCTCAGCTGTGGCTGAAATAGATAGGAGGAAGAGATGTGATGCTGGCCCCATGAAGCGCTACTGCAGTCATAAAGGACCACAGACTCTGGGAACAGCAGTCATGTACTTTAAAAGATACATCTTGGCCAGTCGTGGTGGCGCATGCCTTTAATCCCAGCATTTGGGAGGCAGAGGCAGAGGCAGGCAGATCTCTGTGAGTTCAAGGCCAGCCTGGTCTACATAGTGAGTCCCAGCTGGGTCTACAAGGAGACCCTGTCTCAAAAAGATACACACAAAAAACTGCATCTTGGACTGGGGATGTAGTTCTGTTGATGGAGGGTTTCTTTGCAATCACGAACTTCCGAGTTTGATCCCTAGCACCATAGAAACACATGGGACTTAAGTATGTAATCTCAGCACTGGGGAGGTAGGGCAGGAGAATCAGAAATTCAAGGTCATCTTGGCTACACAGCGAGTTGGGTTACCTGAGATACTATCTTAAAAACATAAAATTAAACTGGGCATGATGGTGCACACCTTTAATCCCAGTACTCAGGAGGCAGGTAGATCTCTGTGAGATTGAGGCCAACCTAATCTACATAGTAAATTCCAGGCCAGCTGGGGCTACAGGGAGACTCAGTCTCAACAAACAAACAAAACCCCATAAAATTAATTAATTAATTAATTAAAAAGCACATCTTGGTGAATCATTGCTAAAGCATTCTTAAAAGAAAATTAAAATGCCTTCAAACTTTTTAATATGTGACTTATGGGACATCTTTTTGAAGGCACCTATATATTCAGAACCAGAATAAAAAGCAAACAACCATGTGTTTAAAAACATTTGAGTTTGGTTTGTCTTGTTTGAGACAGGGTCTCATGTAGCTCAGGCTGCCCCAGACTCATTATATAACAGAGGATTATCTTGAACTCCTAATTTTCTTGTCTCCTATCTGTCAAGTGCTGGGATAACAGTCATGTACCATAATGCCCAGCAAACCACATGCTTTGACTATCTGTATATAGCCTCTAAAGTTTTGAATAGCAATGTGTATTCTGCAATGGATGGACTTTCCAAATAGACTAGATTGCATATAGCATCTAAATAGCTTCCAGTCATAACTTGGTCACAGGTGAAAGGGGTGGGAATTTCACATCTAAGAACAGCGCAGCAGAAGAAATTTCTCCATAGTTGAGGTTTCCTAGGAGAACATGTTGGCCTCACAAGAGGTTGGCATGATGCTTGGGTCCACCCAAATACGATGATCCCCCATGGTTCTCCTAGTGGAGCAGACGGGACCTGCCTTAACCACACATCAATTCAGAATTACAATTGCATCAAGAAAGGTCAAGTGGACCAGTAAGAAGGCTCAGCTGGTAAAGGTGCTTGCCTCCAAGTCAGACAACATGAATAAAGTTCTCAGGGCCCACATAGTGGAAGGAGAAAAGTGACTCTCAAAAGTTGTCCTTTGAGGATTTAAGAGATGGCTTAGTAGTTAAGAGTACTGGCTGCTCTTGTAGAGGACCCAGGTTTGCTTCCCAGCACCCACATGGCAGCTAACAACCATCAGTAACTCTAGTTCCACGGGATCTGATGCCCTCTTCTGGCCTGCTCAGGAACTGCATCTATGTGGTACACTTACATACATATAGGCAATATACTCATACCATAAATTAAAAATAAATAATTCAGGGGCTGGAGAGATGGCTCAGTGATTAAGAGCACTGACTGCTCTTGCAGAGGACCCAGATTCGATTCCCAGCACCCACGTGGTGGCTATGAACCATCCTTAATTCCAGTTCCAAGGGAATCCAACACCCTCTTCTGACCTCCATGGCATTGCATGACACAGGTGCACTCACATACACGCAGGCAATACACTCATATGCATAAAATAAAAACAATAAATAAAAAATTCAAAACATTTTTTAAGTTGTCCTTTGATTTCCACACTTGTACTCTGGCATGTGTGCCCCTCCCCTCAAATACATAGATAACTAAAAAAGTTGGAATCTTTTTTTTAGAAGACAGGTCAGTGGGCATGGTGGCACACACCTTTAATCTCAGCACTTGGGAGGCAGAGGCAGGCGGATCTCTGTGAGTCTGAGGCCAGCCTGGTGTACATAGTGAGTTCTAGGACAGCTGGGGCTACAGGGAGAGGTCAAGCACACTGGACTCCAAAGTAAATTTGTGTTTGTATTTTGATAGGCTCTCCTGTGGTCCAGGCTGGCTTCACTCTCACTCTGTAGGTGAGCATGACTGATCTCCTGACCTTCCTGCCTCTACCACCAAAGTCCTGGGATTACAGGCATGTGCCACTATACCCAATGTTTAAAATGTTAATAAGGAATGTTTACTTTCAATTCCTTTGACTCAGTAATAAACTACAGTGTTTACTGGATTTTAAATAAAGTAGATGCTTTGTATTTGGGGATTTTTGCTGTTGTGGTTTTGAGACAGAGTCTCACCTTGTAGTCCTGGCTGGCTTGGAACTCAATGTGTAGACCAGGCTATCCTCGAGCTCACAGAGATAACACCTGCCTCGCTGAGATAACACCATGTCTGGCGGATTTGGGGTTTTTTTGAGGTCAGTAAATAGCACGTCTTTCTTCTTCTGTGGAATTCTGAAATGAGATACAAAAAAACTGACAGATGGAGACAAAACTGGCAGCTGATTAAAGAACATGGACTTATACTTGGGTCCAAAGGGCGGGGCTGGCTGAGGTGTTGAGCTCTCTTAGCAGTGGCAGTCTGTACAGTGGAAGACCACTGTAGAGTGGAAGACCACCCAGGTGCTCCTGGGCAGGTGCACTGATGTGGAGTCACCTCCTTGAACCTGTCTAGCAGAGAGGGAAGAGAACAGGTCCCTGATGGCTTGCGCCTTGAAGCTTTTGTTTATTAATTTGTTTGTTAGGAAAAGTGTCTCACTATGTAGCCCTGGCTAGCCTAGAACTTGTAGCAATCCACCCACCTCTGCCTCCTGAGTTGCTGGGATTAAAGGGTGGACCACCATGCTCAGCTTATAGCTTTTAACTAGATTCATTTTACCCAAAGAAGGAACAGGTGCCATTAGCAGTGAGAGCCTCATCATCCCCAGGTTTATATGGTGCTGGGGATGGAACAAGGGGCTTCCTACATGCTAGACAAACACTATACCCCACTCCATGCCTTCATTTGATGGTGGTAAAATTGTAATTCCTACCTTAGAGATTTGTTGTAAGGAATTAATAACATAATGTAAGTCAAGTGAATAGTGGAGTGCCTAGTAGGCGTTTAGCAAATGGCAGTGATTACAATTGTTACCTAAGAAGAGAATTTTAAAATATCATTAAAAGATACCTGGTTTGAAAATAGGAGCCTCTCAAAGAGGAACTTTGAATAGCTAATTAACAACTTTGAAAATCCTCAGACATTGCTAAGCAAAAGTGGGTGTAGTTAGTTACATTTCTATAAAGAATAGCTCTTGGCAGGTCTGCCTGCTAACAAGGAAAATTCCTCCAAGATCGTCCCCTCTGTGCATGTCTCCTCTTAGCACACTGGCTCTGCCTGGGTCCCACTCCTTCAGCTAAAGAGAGCACACCTGGTCCTAAGAAAAGACATAGGAAGAAAAGCACAAAACCAGCCCATAGACACACATTGAACGGACAAAGGAAACAATATAGTGATAGTTGAACGAACTATATCAACAAAAGGATACCAACCCTGTCTTGATCTATGGACAGAGCTGAGAGCAAACAGGCTACCAGCATCTACATAGCCTCACTCTGTGGTCCAGATTGGTTTTGAATTCTCAGTGATTTGCCTGCCCCAGCTTCCTGAGTGCTAGGATACAGGTCAAAGCTACCATGCCCTGCTTGAGCAGCTGTTTTCTACATCCTCATGTCTCCAGTAAAAGGCAACAGGGAAAAACATATTATGAAGAAAAGAGAAAGGAGGTTGCATGCGTCCCACCTCCGTCCATTAACTCATCTTGTGCCATGAGGGGAAGGCAGGGATTTTAGCCCTGCCAAAGAGCTAAGAGGTCCAGTGACCCCCATAAGTCCATCTTCATGGTCCTGCCCACAAGAGGTTGAGGTTTAAATAGAGGGCACAAGGTTTATCTAGGGTTAACTAGGAGGTGTAACTAAGCAGTCTGGGTCAAGGTGTGGATCCACCCATCATTGGTCCATCCTTGTCTGAGTTCTAGTCAGCCCTGCAAGGTGCTCAGACAGATTGTCAGAACTGTGTGAGATCTTTTTCTGAGAGACAAATTCCTCTTCCATGTGATACCCAGCTTCAGCATTTGCCTTCCCCGCCATCAGATTTCTGGGGAAAATCCAATTTCTTGAGTCCACTGTTTCAATAGTCTGATGGCTAAAGGGAGGGGCACAAGTACCCCTCCCAGGATGGTTACAGGGATGCACAAGTTACACTTTTTATTTAGTTTATTTTAATTTTTGAGAAAGAGTCTCACTCTATAGCTCAATCTAGCCTTGAAGTAGAGCAATCCTCCTGCCTTAGCCTCCTGAGAGCTGAGATTACAAATGTTACACCCTGCTTCAGTTCCCCAATTTTCATGAGAGAGGGAAGAGGCTTGGAAGGAGCTAGACACTCCAGAAGTGAGGTCTGAGAAGCCACCCCCGTTTTGCCACCTGGAGCTGCTCTGAGGTGTGGAGGGAGGGGTGGAGCTAGAAGAAACAAGAACCAGGTGTCCTTTTTTTCAGGAGATGGGTTGGACAGCGAGCTCAACATTTATCTGAAGGCCATATATTCAGGGTCCTTTAATTATGTGAGCTAATAAATCTCCTTTATTCTTTAAATTTGAGATGTCTGTCATCTGCAAAAGGACCTAATTACTACAATCAGTGTTATTTCCTCTGTGTCTACAATCCTGCCTCAGTCCCCCCAAGTGCTGGGATTACAGGCATGAGCCACCAACTTGGCAAAAACAAACTAAACTTTGAAATTATACTCATTTGTTTATTTTTTCTGTGTGTGTGTATGTATGGGTTCATGGGTGCCACAAGATGTGTGTAGAGGTCAGAAGAGGTCAACTTGTGAAACTGAATCTCTCTTCCATCATTTAAGTCCTGGGGATAGAACTCAGGTGGTCAGCTTGGCAACACATGCCTTTACCCACTGAGCTATCCTGCCTGACCTCTAAAACTTTATATATATAATTATATATAACTAATTATACATATATATAATACATATAAAAATATATACATAATTATATATGTAACTGAACTGCAATTGTTAGA
>NW_008360326.1:9218961-9221650 GCF_000622305.1 Nannospalax galili | reverse complement strand
ATCTTTTATTTTTTGAGACTCATACATGAGCATTGCGTTTGTACCATTTCCACCTCTTCGTGTTCCCCTTCCAACTCCTCCCATGGCCCCTCTCAATTTCTTGTTCTCTTCTTTGAATATTGTTACATATATATACATTTAAATAGATATAAATATTATATATATAATTCATTGAGTCTATTTAGAGGTGCTTGTGTGAACATGTGTTTAGGGCTGACTACTTGGGATTAGATAACCTCTCAGGGAGCTAGTCCTTGGAGAAAACTGATTCTCCCTCCATCAGCATCCATTGATTGCCTGTAAACTCTTCATCTTGCAGTGGGACCTCATGAAATTGGCATGTCAACGTGTTTTGCCATTATGTAGATCTTGTTAGGTGACCACCCTGTGGAGAGTTCATGGATACAGCTTCCCTAGCATGTCCAGAATGCACTGTCCAGCATAATGCACTCTAAAGCTTTTTGAAAGACTTAATTTGGAACGGAGTTAGATGCTGTGGCAGAAATTCTACCCTGAGTGGTTTTCTATAAAACCCTATAGAAATGTTTGAGTTTGAATGGTTCATTGCTTAATAAATGCTGTTTAATAAATCCTTGGAAACTATGCAAAGAATTTAGAATGATCTGTGGCATTTCACTGTCTTTTATACTACATTGAAACCTAGAGACATTCAAGTTTTCAGTTTGACTGAGAAACAAACAAACAAAAAAGCCCATTTCAACAACAGTGATGAATTCTTGGAACGCAAAAGAAGATTTCTTAAGTGACAAGGGGCAGAAAGTCTTGGTTCCCATGAATAAACTTTTAAGTTAAAAGATAGAGAAGAAATAACGACGCTCTGGAGATTAAAAAGAGCAGGCATGGGGCTGGAGAGATTGCTCGGCGGTTAAGAGCACTGCTTGTTCTTGCAGAAGACTTGGGTTTGAATCCCAGCACCCACATGGAAGCTAACAACTGTCTAGCACTCCAGTTACGGGGGATCCGACACCCTCTTCTGTCCTCCGTGGATACTGCATGACACGGGTGCACTTACACACATGCAAGCAATACACTTATACATGTAAAATAAAAATATTTTTTTTAAAAAAGCACAGGCATGAGAATTGAAGAGAATAAAAACCAGATCCATTTGCCTGAAAATAGATTTAAAAATCCTTGTGAGAAGCTGCCGAATCTAAGAGCGTTACCTTCAAAACTGGTGGAAAGGTGCCTAAAGAGGCTCCTTGGCTTCTTCATTTTTCTTGATTCTCATATTGTCTCTGTCTCATCTTAGTCAACTGCTAAGGTTTGCCAAGCATGAGGGACAATCAAGCTGTAGCTCATCCCCAACAAGGGTCTATTATTTCTCACTCTATCTTATTTAGTCAGATAATGTAGATTTCATTTTAAAAATGTACAGACAGTTAAACGACAAGAAATTTAAAATGAAGTTGCTTCTTGGCTCTTATGCACCGTGACATATATGTTTACAGCTGTAGCGTCAGGCCTATTCTTTGTCAATGCGTCGTGGAGACTGGACACATGATAACATTTCTTCTCTAGCCAAGAATAGTGACATACACCTGTAATCCCACCACTTAGGAGATGGTGCCAGTCGAATCAGTAGTTCAAGTTCATTCTCAGCTACATAGTGAGTTTAAGTCCAGCCTGGGCTACAAGACACCACGTCACAAAAATAAAAAGTTGAACAGAGAGATGGCTCAGGAGTTAAAAGCACTTTATATTCTTCCAGAGGACCTGAGTTCAATTACTACCACTCATATCTACCAGCTTACAGCTTCCTGTAACTCCAGTTTCAGGGGATCCCACACCCTCTTCTGGACTCCATGGGCATCCATATGTATGTGGAATACATTCACACAAACATACATATACATTTAAACAAAATGTACCTTGGTACATGTATGCTCACGTGAGCACAAACACAACAGGAATGCACACAGATAAAACCAGGGCGGCCAACAGCCGTCTGTAACTTCAGTTCCAGTTCCGACATACTCTCTTCTGACGTCTGCAGGCATTGCATGACACAGGTGCACTTATATACTTGCAGGCAATACACTCATACACATAAAATAAAAATAAAATATATTTTAAAAAATTCCTTTTAAGTTTCTTTATCTAAAGACAGAGGAGAATTTACCCATACAACTAGAAGGAGAAAGGTTCATGCGAGAATCGAGAAAGTGATTCTCAGCTCACTGTACTTCAGAGAAGTTTAAATTTACCTGCAGGATGGTCATTTAAATAATATTGAATTCCTCTTAGCCTAGATGGTGGTGGCAAATAAATGAAACACGGTTTCATGGTTTCAGAAAGTATTCTTTGTTTTTGTTTTGTTTTTTGAGACAGTCTCCCTGTAGCCCCAGCTGGCCTAGAACTCAATGTACAGAGCAGGCTGGCCTCGATCTTACAAAGATCTACCTGCCTTTGTGTCCCCAGTGTTGAGTTTAAAGGTATGAGCCATCATTCCCAGCCTATTTCTTTTTAAAAACAGTTTTATGGTTATTTATTTATTTTTAAGACAGTCTCAAGCCAGGTGTGGTGGCGTACAGCTTTCGTCCCAGCACTTGAGAGGCAGAGGCAGGCAGATCTCTGTGAGCTCAAGGCTAGCCTTGTCTACATAGTGAGTTCCAGGCCAGCTGGGGCTGCAAGGAAACCTTGTCTCAAAAAGACCAAAAACAAAAAA
>NW_008360326.1:9169758-9218921 GCF_000622305.1 Nannospalax galili | reverse complement strand
AAGAAAGAAAGAAAGAAAGAAAGAAAGAAAGAAAGAAAGAAAAAAAAAAGACAGTCTCACTCTATAACTCGAACTGACTTAGAAGTCACTATGAAGCCCAGAGAGACCTCAACCTTAATATCAAGCACCTGCCTCAGCCTCCCAAGTGCTGGGATTACAGCTGTGAGCCATCATCCCCAACTTCTTTCTAATCTTTATTTGTTTTTAATTTTCCATTTGTGTGTGTATGTGTGTATGTGTATGGTATGTGAATATATGTGGCCATGTGTAGGGGGACAGGTGTATGAGCATGTGCATGTGGAAGCCTGAGGTTGATGTGGGAAATTATCCTCCATTGCTCGTCTACTTTGTTCATCGAGAAGGGGTCTTTTAATCAAACCCATCTGGTCTTGCTAGACAGCTTGCTCTGGGAATCTGGGAATCCCCTGTCTCTGTCTTCTAAAGGCTGGAATTAGGGTCAAGAGCACTTTCACTTAGCATTTATGTGATTTCTGATGGTTCAAATCCCAGTCCTTGTGCTTAAATAGCAAGCCCTTTAGCCACTTAGACATCGCTTCAGTCCTTATTTTTATTTTTTATTTTTAATTGTGAGTGTATGTGTGTGTGCATGTGTGTGCCACACCTGAGGTGGGAACAACTGAGTGGAGTGTGGTGGTGCATGCCTGTAACCCCAGCACTTGGGAAGTGTAGGCTCAGAAGTTCAAGGTCATCCTTGGCTATAGAGTGATACAGGCTACAGAGGTCAGCCTGGGCTATATGAGACAATGTCTCAAAAAAGAAAAAAAAAGGCAGGAGCTGGAGAAATGGCTCAGTAGTTATGAGCGCTCACTGCTCTTGCAGAAGATTATAGGGGACCTGAGTTCAGTTTCCAGCATCCTTTCTAGGTGGCTTACAGCAGCCTAGCTCTAGCTCCAGGGAATCTGATCCTTTCTTCATAGGCACCTGTACTCAACACGAACACAGCCCTCTACCATGTATATGCATAATTAAAAATAATTTCTCTTCAAAAAAGGGCAACTGACAATTGTACTAGAGTAAAAATTTAAAAGCTATTTTATTGAATGCCAAGGAAACTTCACTTTTCCCAACAACTGAGATTCAGGTTCCACAAATCCAATTAGAGCCTTGGTTAAGGAGGAGAGGTATTGGGAGGCAGAGGCAGGTGGATCTTTGTGAGTTCAAGGCCAGCCTGGTCTACATAGTGAGTTCAGGTCAGCTGGGACTACAGGGAGACCCTGTCTGAAAAAGACAAAAAAAAAAAAAGAGAGGTATGATTCACTTGCTCAGCAATGTTTGTGGAAATCCATTGAGCACCATGTGATTTCTTGGCAGTACCTACTTTGAGCAAAACAAACATACTATCTTTGTGACCTTAAGACACAGATGGGGATAGAAAACTACAGAGAGTGAGGACAGAAAGTCAGGAGCACATTTAGGCTGCAGGGCCAATGGTGGAGGTGACTTTAAAGCTTAGATGGAGGGGCTGGAGAGATGGCTCAGTGGTTAAGAGCATTGGCTGCTCTTGCAGAAGAGCTGGATTCAAATCAAACTACCCACACGGCGGTTAACAACCATCGTTAACTCCAGTTCCAGGGGCTCTGACGCCCTCTTCTGTCCTCTACAAGCATTGCATGACACAGGTACACTTACCTATATGCAGGCAATACACTCATACACATAAAATACAAACAAATAAATAAAATTTAAAGCTTAGATGGAGACAACATTCCAAGCAGAGAGAAACAGTTCCAGAAAATGAAGCAGGCAGAAGCCCAGGCTTCCTTGCCAGCCTGCCACCGTCTCCTTATCAGTTGGACTTTTACTTCAGGACCTGTCCCCTCTCTCCCTCTTTCAACCCTAGGTGCCACTGAAAACAGAAAGGCCAGGGCAACTGCATCTATGAAATGAATCATAGCTTTTAGCTGGAAGGGAATGAGCTTAAGAACCACTGTAAACTCCTTTTAACCTGAAAAAATAAGGCTGTTACATAAGGCTGCAGGAAAAAAAAAAAAGCAGGACCCAATTCCTCTCCCACATCAGAGTCAACGAAGGCAAAGCCCCCAGGTACATCCTGTGGTGATGTCCTGTCTCTGGTCCTGCTTCTGGTTTTTGAAGTTATAGAAATGAACTTTAATTTTCTTTCTTTCTATTTATCATCTCTGAGAGAGAGAGAGAGAGAGAGAGAGAGAGAGAGAGAGAAAGAGAGAGGTTTTTGGGTCCCTTTGGAGGCCAGGAGCTGGAACTACAGGTGACTGTGAGCTACATGACTTAGATACTGGAACTGAACTCCAGTCCTCTGGAAGATCAGCAAGCACTCTTCACTGCTGAGCCATCTCCCTAGCATCAGAAACTCACTTTTGACTGGCTCTGCAATCAGAAGAGCTTGATATTAAATTGTGTGAAGTGCTCAGTTGCAGATCGATCACATTGATGCATTAAGAGGAAAGGTTTCACATTAATAGACAATTCTGTGAGATGCGAAGCTGGCATGTATTTGAGTAGAGACTTGCTCTGTTCTTTACTCACCAGCCTACGAGGCTTTTTACACTTGAACTTGATTAGAATACGGATTCATGCTAAAGTCCTGATGGTATGTGCAGAACGGGGCCTTTAGGAGGCAGTTGGGGTTAGATGATATGAGGTGGAGCTGTCATGATGGCTGAGTTACCTTAGGAGACATCAGAATCCATTCTCTTAGCACCGTGCGAGAATCGATTAAGACATGACCATGTACAAGCTGGGAAGAGTCCTCACCAGAGCCCAAGTCATGGAAACATCTTTTTTAAACTTTTGAGGTTTTTAAAAAAATAAATTTTACTATTTTGTACACGTCCATATCTACGTGCACACATGTACCATGGTATACCTGTAGAGGTCAGAGGACAACTTGCTGGAGTTGGTTCTCTCCTTCCAACATATGGGTCTTAGGGATTGAATTCAGGCCATTAGGCTTGGTGGTTTTTCTGGGACAGGGGTTCAGATAGCCCAGACTAGCATTAGACTCACTTGGAGTGGAGAAGGGCCTTAAAGTCTGGATCCTCCTGCCTCTGTCTCCTGAGTGCTAGGATTGTAGGCACACACCACCATATCTGGATTTTTTTTTCTTTATTTTTGGTCTTTTTGAGCTGTAGTCCCAGCTGCCCTGGAACTCATTATGTAGACCAGGCTGGACTCTGACTCAGAGATCTGCCTGCCTCTGCCTCCCTAGTGCTGGGATTAAAGGCATGCACCACCACGCCCGGCATGGATTTTTTTTTTTAAAGATAGGCTTTCATATATCTCAGGCTAGCCCCAAATTCACTGTGTAGCTAAGGATGACCTTAAACTTCTGATCCTCCTTTCTTTGCCTGTACCTCCTGAGCGTTGGAATTATAAGCATGCACCACCATGCCTGGTTCATGTGTGCTGGGACTGAATTCAGGGCTTCTTGTACGTGAGGCAAGCACTCTACCAACTAAATCACATACCCATGCTCCTCTTCCCCTTTTTCTTGAGAAAGGTTTCATACTGTATCCCAGGCTGTCCTGGAATTTACTATTTAGCCCAGGCTGGCCTCAAACTCACATTGGTCATCCTGTTTCAGCCTTCTGAGTGCTAGAATTACAGGCCTATGTCATCATAACTAGCTTAAGTGTGCATCTTAACATAAGGAAAATCTCCTCCCCTTTAATATGCAACTTGGTGTAACCCAACTACACAGGTGCTCCTGGAAGGGGTAGAGAAAATGACCCAAGCCTGCCCAGTGTTATCTATTACTTTGATACTTAGGTTTGGAGCAGGGAATGGAATCTTTTATCTGTCTCAACAACTGCATACTGTGGGTCATGTCCAGAGAAGATAATCCCAAACCAAAAAAACACCAGTAACAAGACAGAGACAAAAGTCAGGACACAGGCACTGGGAACGGGAGTTGTCTGCCAGAAGTTGGTCTGGGTGGGTTGGGGAGCATCCTAGGAATGAGAGAGAGGAATCAAATCTTGGGCTTTGGAAAAGAAGAGAAACACTCCCTAAAACAACACCAAGCTTCTTGTTCATGTTTGTGTCTAGCCTTTTTTCTATTGATACTGAGGATCTTATGAGGACAGGGAAGACAGGTAGGACTTAAATGACAGTATCTGAAAGCTATAACAGGTATTTCTCTAAAGACTCCACTGAGCAAGACAGGAACCAGGCAAGTCTATTAGTTTTGTTGTATTTTGGAGTTATTTGTTTATTTTTATCACAAGCTGACCTGGAACTCACTGGCTAGCACAGGCTGCCCTCAGACTTTCAATTCTCCTGCCTTAGCCTCCTAAGTGATGGGAAAACAGGCATGAGTTACCACACCAGGGAGGTGGTACTAGAAGAGGGTATGGAACCTATTAAAGGTGGGGCCCAGTGGGAGGTCCTTAGGTCTTGGGGGTGTGTCATCAAAAGGATTAAGAGTTCTGTCTCCCAGCCATCCTGCTTTGTTGTTTGTTTTGTTGAGACAAGGTATCATATAGCCCAGGCTGACTCCAACCTCACTATGTAGCCAAGGCTGGCCTTTAAGTCTTGATCACGCTGCCTCCACCTCTCCAATGCTGGAATTATAGGCTTATACCACTATGTCCACCTACCTTCCTGTCTGAACATGTGATTTCTTCCTCCCATTGTTGCATTTGCTAGAAGTGATTCAGCCAAGCAGGGCCCTTGCCAGAGCCTGCATCATGCTGTTTGCTCTTCCAGTCTCCAGAGCTATGAAATAAATCATTCTCTTGTCTTTTATAACATTATCCTGCCTCAGGTATTTCATCACAGTAACAAAAAACAGACAAGTACAGTGATAAACTTGTATTTGTTCCTGGTAAATGAGCAATAATGATAAATGGCAGCAACAGCAACATTGTGTTTCAATACCCTTTCATCTTAGGTGTACAAACCACGTTAGCATCATCCACTTGTTAGTCATGAGAACATTTCTTTCAAGCTACTCTAGTGAGTCATTTTATGGACTGAGATGCTGCAACAAATGTATAGTGTCATTCCCAATGTTTTACAACAAATTAGATTTTTTAAAAAAGATCCCCAAATCTTTCTTTCATGCTTGCAGACATCCATCCTCCTATGAATTAATATCTGGGGCATTCAAGTCTTGGAGCATAGTACATTAGATTAGTATTTACATACCCTTCAAAATATCCTAGGTATGATGACACACACCTTTAATCCCAGCACTCAGAAGACAGAGGTAGGTGGATCTCTATGAGTTCCAGGACAGCCAGAGATACACAGTAAGACCTTGTCTCAAAACAAAAAAAAACAAAAAAAAAAACCCAAAACACGAAATTTATTGGGATTAAAACATTACAAAGTCACCTTCTTCAGTATGGGGCCATCAAGAACCGTTTCTAACTTCATCACAGTCCCTCTTCGTGCTTTTCAGTTGTGATTGATTGATTCTTTATACAGCTTTTTTTTAAAAAAATATTTTATTTATTGTTTTTATTTTATGTGTATGAGTGTATTGCCTGCATGTATGTGAGTGCACCCGTGTCATACAATGCTGCAGAGGTCAGAAGACGGCTTCAGATTCCCCTGGAACTGGAGTTAAGGATGGTTCGTAGCCTCCATGTGGGTGCTGGGAATCGAACTCGGGTCCTCTGCAAGAGCAGTCAATGCTCTTAAGCGCTGAGCCATCTCTCCAGCCCCACATCCTTTCTTTTTTTAAAACCTCATTTTTTCAGAGCGGTTCTCAGTTTACAGCAACACAGAGAGGCAGATTCCTTCTGTGCTCCTCACCTTGCCGAGTCTTCCCCTGTCAAGAACCCCCACCAGAGCAGGATGTGAGTTGTAACAATAACCTGCAACTGGCACATCCGTTTTCAAAATAGTTTACTCTTGTGATGAGTTTACATAAATGTGTAAATGTTCATAAACCCACCAGCACAGTTATCATACAAAATAATTTCACTGTCCTAAAAGTCTCCGCTCCTTCCCAGTCATCTCTCCCTTCTCCTGATCCCTGGCAGCAGCTGATCTTTCCCTTTTGCTAGAATGCCATGTAACTGGCACCATACAGCAATTTCACCTTTTTGAATGTCTTGTTTCACTTAGTAAAGCTCATTTAGGTTTCCTCCATGCCCAAGCATTAAATACTAATCATCGGAGTGCACCCCAATTTATTCACTCAGGTCCATTTCAGTTTTAATGGGGTACAGAACCTTGGTAACTAATGACAGATGATTAGTAACTGGACGGGAAATGAAGAAGCAGCCTGAAGTGGAAGAAAAATTGAGAACTCCTCCCTAAAAGAAAAGAAAAATGATTTAAGAAGGGTTTTGCTGAGCCACTGGAAGAATGACTTCCTCCTTGAGCAAAGGTCTCTTTCCCCTCCTCCCCTCCCTTTCTCTTTTCCTTCTGGTCACAGAGTCAAGAGGAAGGAGGCATGGAAGAAGGCAGCCACTGGTAAAGGTCACATGCTTATCCAAGGAGGCAAGATAAGATGGCTAGGCTAGTGAGATGATTTGGTGGAAGGGAGTCCTTGAGTTCTGCCAACCCAAGATTCTGGCTCCATTTTTCTTTTCTTCTTTTTCATCTGCTTCTGTCCAGTGTCTTGAAAGAAAGGCATGTTTCACACATGTCAGCAAACACACATTGTATTTGAATATACCACAAGAACCTAATCTTTGTCCTATAGCCCAGGGTTTCTTTCTATTTATTTATGCCACTTTATTTGTTTAGTTTGGTTTGCTTGAGATAGGGTCTTATGCATCACAGGATGGCTTTGAATTAATTATGTTGCTAAGGATGGCTTTGAACTCTTGATCCTCTTGTCTCTACCTCCCAAGTACTGGGATTACAGGTGTGCACTACCACACCTGGTTTATGTGGTGCTGGGGGTTGACCCCAGGATTTTGTGCATGCTAGACAATTCAGGTGGGGAAGACTCCTTGAACACCCATCTTAAATGTGGGTGGAACCATTCCATGGGCTGGTTCCTGGGCTGAATAAAAAGGAGAAATCAGGCCAGGCATGGTGGCACACGCCTTTAATCCCAGCACTCCGGAGGCAGAGGCAGGCAGATTTCTGTGAGTTCAAGGCTGGCCTGGTCTACATAGTGAGTTCCAGGACAGCTGGGGCTATAGGGAGACCCTGTCTCAAAAAGACCAAAAAAAAAAAAAAAAAAAAAAAGAGAGAGAGAGAAAAATCAGGGTGTGTGTGTGTGTGTGTGTGTGTGTGTGTGTGTGTGTGTGTAACAGAACCTGAGCACTGGCATTGGTTGTTCTCTGCCAATAAGCAGCTGCCTCCTGTTCTTGTTACCCACTGTACCTTCCCTGTCGTGATGGACTGTGTCTCCTGCAACTGTCAACTAAAATAATCTCTTCCTTTCCTAAGTAGCTTCTTTTCAGGTATTTAGTCCCAGAAACTAGCTCATTCATGTAAATACTTTAAAAATATTTAAAACTTTTATTTATTTATTTTGGG
This sequence comes from Nannospalax galili, assembly GCF_000622305.1. Taxonomy (NCBI): domain Eukaryota; kingdom Metazoa; phylum Chordata; class Mammalia; order Rodentia; family Spalacidae; genus Nannospalax; species Nannospalax galili. Next base: position 9,211,475 of record NW_008360326.1, on the reverse strand, counting down.
TGAGGAAACATATGTGCCATGTCATGACTGTGAGGTCAGAAGACAGCTGATGGAATTGGTTCTCTCTTTCCAACAGGTAGGTGCTGGGAACTGAGCTCAGGTCATCAGGCTTGGAGGCCTGACCTTTACCCACTGAGTCATCACACCAACCCACGAATACTTTTTTATAGTAATACAGTGGCGTGTGTTTTTAATATCTTCACAATTAGTCCATGTTACAAAATTATGAAGGACTTAACCCAAAACACATGCATTTAGGTAGTTCTAGGAGCAGATCTTGTGTATATGGCTCCAAATAATTTATCTGAGCTACAAAAATATTCCACAGGCTGTCAATTACCCCCAAGATCTGCCCATTAGCCCTTTTAAAGCAAACTTTAGGGGCTGGGGGAAATGACTCCATAGGTAAAGCACTTGATGTGCAAGTGTGAAAATCGAAGAATCCACATAAAATCAGGTGAATGTGGCAGCCCACCTATAATCCCAGCACTTGTAAGGCAGAGGCAAGGAATCCCCAGAGCCAATTGGCTAGTTAGACCAGCTAATTCTGGGTTCAGTGAGAAAGCCTACCTCAGTATATGGAGGGCAAATGAAGAAGACACTGATGGAATCTCAAATCAAAGCCCCCCAGATTAAAGCAAACAGAAACTAAGTTTCCCAGGCTACGTTCTGGGAAACTGTACAAGGAAGTAAAAGGAAAATAATTCTAACTGTAGAAAAGAATAGATGAAAAATAGATGACCTGACCTTTTCATGCTTCTTTGCCCAAGCTGGAAACATACCTGAAAAATCCCCCTCCCATTTCTGCTGTAACTATGTAACCAAGCACTTCTACTGTAACCTGGATACCAGCTCCTCCCACTGCTTGTGGTTTCTGTCTATATAACCAAGTTCCTAAACTAAATCTGGGCTTCCCCTTTTGATTAAGGTGGAAGCCCGCCTATAGACGTATCAATAAACCCTCATGCTATTGCATCTACTGGTTTGAGGACTGAGTTATTGGGGTGTGACCTCCCGTGAATGTAGGGTACCCCAGTCTGGGGGTCCTACAACACCTGACAGCAATCTGGGGCCTCCACACACACGAATACCACACACAGACACACAGACACAGACACATACACCCCACAAGTAGTACAGAATTATAATAATAAAAAAATTCCACTGGATTAGAGCTTGCCATAGAGGCTGGATTGGCTAGCCAGCAAACCCCAGAAATCTACCTGTCTCTCAGGTCCCAGTGCTGGGTTATAAGCATGTACCACTGCATCCAGCTTTTTTTTTCTCTGGGAGTTCTGGAGTTCGAAGTCAGGTCCCCATGTCTGTAAGGCAAGCACTCTACTGACTGGGCTACCTTCCCAGCCCTAGACTTTACTTTTTGGAACAGTTTGTGGTTCATTGCAACACTAAGTAAGTCCCGAGAGCTGCTAAGTTGCCTGCCGTCTTTAGTAGTCTGAGCTAGTTTAATTGGATTTCTTGCACATAATACTGAGAAAACCTTAAGCAATCCTGACATTTAAAGGGATTGATGATATATATTAATGAGTCTCTGCATACTGCTATCATAATAAAAAGGAATGTTTCACATGTTCATTACCACCCCCAACTGGCAAGGTCTTTTGAGCTTGAGTTCTACCCACACCATTTATGACTGTATTCCTAGTCAAGCAGGGTTCATGCCACCTTGCTAGCTGTCAGCCCTTTTCATTGGGATTTCTGATATAATGGGCCCCAAGGTACCAGACTCCCTGTTCTGTTCTCCTCTCACTGGCTCTTGCTGTCCTTAATTCCTGCTATTTCCCTGATCCCTCCCCAAGTGAGCTAGCATTTCCAGGCTCCTCTGAAGTGACCTTTTGCAAGATTTTCTGTGAAAATTCATATGGAGCACGCAGGTATAGCTAATTTTCTACATCCAGTGTTGACAGCATGCTAGCTGCGTAATGGGATTAATTTTTGAACAATGCTCACGGGACTGGAGAGATGGCTCAGTGGTTAAGAGCACTGACTGTTCTTGCAGAAGATTCAGGTTTGAATCCCAGCACCCACATGGCAGCTAACTGCCATTTGTAATTCCAGTTCCAGGGGAATCAACACCCACTTCTGTCCTCCGAGGGCATGCATGACATGGGCGCACTTACACACATGCACTTACACACATGCACTTACACACACGCACTTACACACATGCAGGCATAGCACTCATATGCATACAATAAAAGTAAATTTTAAAAAAATTTTTAAATGTTCACTTCTGTATATGTTGCTTTACCTTTATTAACAAGTAATATGTATGTAGATCATTCCTTATTAATTCTACAGAGATTTTTTTCGTAACATTTAAAAACGATTTTAAAGCTTTGCTCAATGATGCTTTGGCTGATTTTTGCAAGAGATTTGATTGCTTTTGAAGCCATTAAAGTATATTAACCAGGTTTATGCTGTCTGTAAGCCAGGGAGGCGTGTCTTTACTTTTTAATCTATTTTAGGATCCTGTTACTTAGTGAGGAGAACCAGTTATCTCTATCATAAAACATCCCAGTTGTTGACTTGTCCTGAGCTACACCACAGGAGAGTGTAGATTAGAAAATGAAAAAGAGTCCCATGTCCAGTTGAACTGACAGGGAGAAATCAGAGAGCCAGTCAAGGACTGTTTTTATGGAAGGCCGGTTTCTTTTGAATCAGATAAACCTGCTCTTTGTTCAAATGCACCCAGTAAACTTGCTTCAAAAACAGTGGGTTGATTTAGTTCCTGGAACTAGAAAGCACATGGGAGCTTACTTTTAAAACTGCATTACAGAATCAAGGGGTAACAGTATGATGCAGAATCTAGCTTTCTCCTTTCAGGAGAGCGGCAGCTTTTACCATCCTAGACTCCCTGCATCCTCCCCACAGACGTATGGTACATGCTGCTGTAAGCAGCAGAAAATGACTTACCCTCCTCTTTTCTGTTTTCTTTTCAGAACAAATTAAGTCCAGGGCAGTGGTGGCAGCTGAAGGTGGACACAGACCACCCAGTGTCTGTCTTCCTAGTGCAGAGCTTGCCACTGAGGAGTGACCCCAGTGAAGGCCCCAAAGAGAGGAGCCACACAATTTAGGTGGGACTTTTTCTTCCCTTCCTGACAGAGCAGCTCAGAATTTCATTGCAGATTACTCACCTGTTTATGTTGATTTAGCACAGGAAGGGGACACCTTGTCCTATTTACATACAACATTCATGATTTTTTTCAAAGCAACTTTACATAAATTTATGCTGTGGGGGTAGAGGATAAAAGGTTTATCCTTGTTGGTCTTATTCTGTAGCTCAGCTGGCCTGGAACTTACTTTCGTAGGTTAGCCTGGCCTCAGATTTGGGGTGATCCTCCTGTCTGTCTCTTCAGTTCGGAAAGTACAAATGTTTGTCATCCTATCTGGCTGGTTTTTAATTAATTAATTAATTAACTCAAATTTTTTTGGTCTTTTTGAGACAGGGTCTCCCTATAGTTCCAGCTGACTTGGAACTCATTATGTAGACCAGGGTGGCCTTGAAGTCACAGAGATCCACCTACCTTTGCCTCCCAAGTGCTGGGATTAACAGAGTGTGCCACCATGCTGGGTTTTTATGTGTATGACTGCATGTGTATAAGTGCACTCATGTCATGCAGTGCCCATGGAGGACAGAAGAGGGCGTTGGAACCCCTATAGTCAGTGCTCTTAACCACTGAGCTATCTCTCCAGCCTTGTTTTTGCTTTTTAAATTGTCTTTTGTCCAGGTGTGATGGCATAGACCTGTAATCTCAGAAGGTTGAGGATTGCTGTGAGTTTGAGAGCAGCCTGGGCTAGTGTGAAGCCATATCTAAAACCAAAAACAAATTAAATAAATGAACACATGTGTTAAGTACATAAATAAAAGCAAGCAAGCAAAAAAAAGACTAAGGTTGTGTAAGGATCTTTTAAAAGTGACAGAGACTTACAGAAGAATGGGTTCAGTACCTGATAATTTGGTGCTTACGGTTTTCATAGTTCATATGTGCTATAACTAGGAGAAAAAAAGTGTCTGCATTGTTTTTATTGTCTAACTGTAGGGTAGCTGTCAGAGAATTCAGCTTCTACAAGAGGTTTTAATCCTCCTGCTGCCAGAACTGGTCAATTAGCTTAGAGCTTTCCTAGCTATCACACTGGCACACTAAACAGCACCCCCACCCCACCACCAATTCAGAACCATACCTAAAGAGCACTTCCATTTTCTCCCAGCACATATCTGACTCAGTGGCTGATCCCTGGCACCTGCTATCTGTGTCTCTCCAGTCACATGCCAGGTTCTCTGGGGAGAACCAGGGCACCTACAAGTCAGGGCAGGCTGTTCTGATTCTGTTTGAGGAGTGTTGTGTCAGAGTCTTGAGGCCTGGCCTCCAGCCCTGCCCTTTCCGTTGTGACTTCTAGGAGGTGTAGGGTAATACACACACCACAGGAGAAAGCCGGCTATCCTGCCTTGACACCCAAGTCTCTCAGGTGGGACTGCAGATGAGATCTCAGTGCTGAACAGTGAGTGCTCTTTGAGAGGAAAATATTCACCTCTCACCGTCTGCTTAAAATAAAACACATGTGACCTGTGTAGAAGTCTCAGAATTTCTGTTCAGTATAAATTTGCTTACTTCTTAAAGACGTCTTAATTTCAAAACTGTAAACTTGCTTGATAAAATATCAAATGAAAGGGGAGAATAAGCCAGGTGGTACATGCCTAAAATCCTAGCAGTTGGGAGGTGCAGGCAGGGTGATCAGGAGTTCAAGGTCATCCTTTGCTCCAAAGTGAGTTCAAAATGAGACCTTGTCTCAAAAACTAAAAAAATTGGGCTGTAGAAATGGCTCGGAGGTTAAGAGCACTGGCTGATATTACAGAGGACCTGGGTTCAATTCCCAGCACCTACATGGCGGCTAACAATCATTCATTAACTCCGGGTCCAGGGGATCTGACGCCCTCTTCCGACCTCCTTGGGCATCGTATGACATGTGTTCACTTACATGCAGGCAAAACACTCATATATGTAAAAAAAAATACTAAAAAAATTAAAATACATAAAAACTAAAAAAAAATTCAACACATACAGAGACACGCACATAGAGAAGAATTTTTGAAGGAATACTTTTGAAATTTTGCTTTGAGAGGTTTTATTTGTTCAAAGATTTTTGATTCATTTTCTTTGGCTCTACCTCCCTACCTCACCCCCCGACCCCCAGAAATCCCAGGGTTTATTATTTATGAGAAACCCAAGTGCAATTGGTGTCAGGCATCTAACACATAATGAAGCAGTTTGATTGTTTATAAAGAAATGTGTTGTTTTATGTAATGTGAATTGCAGTTTCAGGGTAAAAGTGATGTTGCCAGCAAAAGGAGCCGTAACCAGTGAAAGATAATTCTTCATTCAATGAATCTATGAAAGTTATTTGGAAATAACCAAACTATATCTCTTTCAATATGTGTATTATGAAGATAATTATTTATACTTAAATATATATACCTTCGTTGTATATCAATGCAAAACTGCTAAATGTCGAAGATGTGAAAATCAAGCACTGGAAAACCAAACTGTCAAAAGTTAGGCTCCCATTACCACTCTGATGAAACCAAGGAAATGCAGTTCAAAGAAGGAACTCGAAGAGAGTTGTCAATTAAATACAGATATCAGTCAAAATCATAAGAAACATTCAAATGAAGCCAGGTGTGGCGATGCACGTCTTTAATCCCGATGCTCAGGAGGCAGAGGCAGGTGGATCACTATGAGAGTGAGGCCAGCCTAGTCTACATAGAGAGTTCCAGGCCACAGGGAGACCCTATCTAAAAAGAGAAAAACGAAAAACAAACAAACAAAAAACAAAAAAAAAGAAATATTCAAATGAAAGCCACAGAGATATGACAAAGATGTAAATTTTTGTTTTGTTTTGTTTGTTTTGTTTTGTTTTTGAGAAAGGGTCTCCCTGTAGCCCCAACTGTCCTGGAACTCACTATGTAGACCAGGCTGGTCTGGAACTCACAGAGATCTGCCTGCCTCTGCTTCCCAAGTGCTAAGATTAAAAGCGTGTGCCACCACGCCCAGCTTGTCATTTGTTTGTTTAATTAGTTAATTATTAATTTTTGTGTGTGTCCCTGAGTGTATAAGTGTACCATGTACATTCAGGTGCCTGCAGAGGCCAGAAGAGGGTTTCAGATCCCCGGGAACTGGAGTTATTGGTGGTTGTTAACCCTCATGTGGATGCTGGGAACTGAACCCCAGTCCTCCACAACAGCAGCAAGTGCTCTTAACTGCTGAACCATCTCTCCAGCCCATGTTTGTTTTGAGAGAGTTTCAAGCAACCCAGGCTAGTCTCCAACTTCTGATGTAGCCAAGGTTTACTTTGAACTCCTGATCGTTTCACCTCCAGCTTTCAAGTGCTAGGATGACAGGCTTACACCACCAAGCTGGATATTTCTCTCTCTCTCTCTCTCTCTCTCTCTCTCTCTCCTTTTCCCATATAGATTAGCAAAAATGCATGAATTTGGCAGCTTTTAATGCTGGCAAGACTAGAGAAAACAGGCTTCTCATGCAAGGCTGGTGGGAGTGTAATAGAGTAATTTCATAATCTAAAAACAGTTGCATTTATTATGTGCTCTAGAAATCTCAGTTCTTGGAATGTGCTATACACATATACCAGCACGCACAGGAAAAGACATATGTTCAAAGTTACTCATTACTGCCTCACTCAAAAGAGCAACGACAGCCCATGCACCAGAGAGGGGAATGGATGACCTAACAAAGGACAGCATCTCTGCATAATAAAACATTATGTAAGCTGGGTGCAGTGGTGCACCCTTGTAACCCCAGTACTAAGGAGGCTGAGCTGGAAGAATTCAAGTCCAATGCTAGCCTGGGCTGCACAGTAAGTACAAAGCCAGCTTGGGCTACATATTGAAACCCTGTCTCAAACAAACAAAAGCAAACAAACAAATCTATGCAGTTATGAAAAGGAGCAAGTGGTAAATCATGAATAAATCTTGAAAACACATCACAGGAAAGAAACTGGTCACAAAGGGCCGTATATCAGACAAATCCGTTTGTTTGAAATGTTCAGAAGAGCAATCTATGCAGGCAAAAAGTAAATCAGAGGTTGGCTTGCACAAAGAGGTTGAAGCACAGTGGGAGACTGGGAAATGATGGCTAAGGGGGTCCAAGGTTTCTTTAGAAGGTAATGAAAATGTTCAGAAGGTCCAGGTGTGGCACAGGCCTTTAATCCCAGCACTTGAGAGGCAGAGGCAGGCAGATCTCTATGCGATCAAGACCAGCCTGGTCTACATAGTGAGTTCTGGCCAGCTGAGGCTACAGGGAGACCCTGTCTTAAAAAAAGAACCCCCCCCCCAAAAAAAGAGTGAAGAGCAGAGCAGTCACCTTGTTATGCAATCATTTAAATAGGAAAGAAGGAAATTAAAAAATACCTAAAGAGACACTGGGGGCTGGAGAGATGGCTCAGTGCTTAAAAGCACTGGCTGCTCTTGCAGAGGACCCATGTTCAATTCCCAGCACCCACAAGGTGACTAAGAACCATCTATAATTCCAGTTCCAGGGGATCTGATGCCCTCTTCTGGTCTCTGTGGGCATTGAACGACATGGGTGCACTTATATACATGCAGGCAATACACTCATACACATAAAATAAAAATAATAAATATTTGAAGAGATACAGGTAGGGAGGTATACACAGAGCTACTTAAGGTCCTCATCAGGTAGGGAGAGTATAAAGAGAGCCAGATGCCCAGGCATTGTTGTACTTCTTAGCTATGGATATTAATTTGCTAGATTGATTTAAGCCATGTACACATTTAGCAGTGTATCTCAGTCTTGGGACCACATTTTACATTATCCAGACATGTGTAACAAATAACTCATCCAGGCAAATAGCTGATACTGTGCCTGTTTGGACCATAGGAAATGTTTGCACTTGAACTCATCAAAATGATGGTGAATGTCACAGCCAGGAATGCTCAGAGAAACAAGCTGGATGAGTTGCTGCATCCGTGGGGCACATATCCCTGAGCACCATTCTGAAGACTCAGCTTGTGAGCCGCAGGCCCTCACAGCACCGCTGTGAGAACCCCCAGCACCGGCAGATGACCACCCACATGCCTGTTGATGGGACCAGGAGAGGAGATGAAGGCAAGAGAGGCAGGGAGTGCATTCACCTGCAGACGTGTTTGGAAGATGAAGCAGCAGCTGCCGAGTTCTGCTTTCTGTGCGCACCTGAGTGAAAGTTATAATTCACAGATTTCAAAATATTAATACAATCTCAGCTTTTCCAACCATTTCGAATCCATCTCTGCAACGGAGACAGATCAAAACGTGGCACTGCATACTGTCATGGGTAATAGCTGGTGGGAGGCACACGAAGCCTCACACACCCCACCTCACACATACCAGCTGGGGAGAAGCAGCTCAGTTAACACAGAGAGGCTGTTCTTGAACTCTGTGGACCACGTTAAATTGGTGGTGAAAGACTCACAGGAATGCATTTTTCTTAAGATAAATTGTGGCAGTAACATCATCCTTTAAAAGAATACGTAGTGCTGGGTGTGGTGGTGCAAGCCTTTAATCCCAGCACTTGGGAGGCAGAGGTAAGCTAAGTCCTGTGAGTTCGAGGCCAGCCTGGTCTGCATAGCAGTTCCAGGCCAGCTGAGGCTACAGGGAGACCCTGTCTCAAAAAGACAATAAATAAATAAATAAATAAATAAATGAATAAATAAATAAATAAATAAAGCATACATAGTGACAGAGCACTCCATTTATAAGGCCAGGCCTCATATAAAAGTTCCTGTGCCCCTCTTAACTAGTGGTATGTGGGGAGAAGAAGGCACTTCTAAAACAAAGTCACTTCTGTTTCATATTTATCTGTTCTATTCTGTCCAAACTGTACCACAGGGTCTGAGAAAATGGCATCATTTTCAGATGAGCGAAACCAGCACACTCCTCTCCTTCCATGTCCTCTGTGTTAGACTGTGTCCTTAACAGTCTCCTGACTGTCTTCACTCCAAATGCACGTAATGTGAGCTTTACAGGGTAACATGACAAAACATTTATCCCAGCTAAGACTGACATGCAAGGATATGAAAACAAAGGATATTGCAAAACAGTATTGTATTATAATACATTGCTACTTTTTTTTTAGATGGGGTCTCCCTGTAGCCCCAGGTGGTCTCAAACTGGCTGTGTTGATCAAGTTGACCTAGATCTCACTGAGATCTGGCTTCTTCTGCCTCCCAAGTGTTGACATTAAAGGTGTGAGCCACCATGCCCAGCATACATTGCTTTTTTGTTGTTGTTGTTGTTTGGTCTTTTTGAGACCGGGTCTCCCTGTAGCCCCAGCTGGCCTGGAACTCACTATGTAGACCAGACTGGCCTCAAACTCACAAATATCCACCTGCCTCTGCCTCCTGAGTGCTAGGATTAAAGGCATGCACCTCCAAGCCCGGCCTTGCTAGTTTTAAAAGTAGGGATTTAAATTTTTTTCTTTTGAAGTAGGATCTCATGTAGCCCAGGCTGGTTATCAAACTCACTATGTAGCCCAGGCTGGTTATCAAACTCACTGTGTAGCTGACTGTCACCTTAAACTTCTATCCTCCTGCTTCCACTTCCCGGACGCTGCCATTACAGGTATAGACAACCACATCTGGTTTCTATGCAACTTGTTTTCACTTTTCATAGTTACTATACTTTTTCCTAAGGTTTCAAGAAATAATAAGATATTCTATTTTTTTAAACAAGAAAACCAGAAATATCAATATCTAGTCTGAAAGCTAATCATATGTTCCAAGTAGCAGATATCAACCATTTCTAATATAATCTCTGGGAATAATTTACAATTTAGAGAAATACTTCCAGGAGTCTGTGGGATTTATTCATATTCCATCATTGGTAATAATCACATCTGTTGCTTCAGTGCTTTATTTCACTCACTTGGAGAGGAATGGTTGAAACAGGGTCTTATTTGTAACCCGGGTGGTGTGGAACTTATTATGTAGCCCAGGCTGGCCTCGAACTCACAGTAGCTCCTCTGCCTCAGCCTGCTGCAAACTGTAAACTGCCATGAAGGTGTGCGTTCAGAAGCACCACCACTCTGTGTGACACATGGGTCAAAGTTCAGCATGACTGGAAAGGAAATCTTGGACAGAGCTGAACCAAACTAGACGAGAACCCCACTCTAGCTGACCTGAGACAGCCCCACTTCCCCTGTGTGGCCAAGGGTCACCCCTAAAACATTCCATTTTAGAAAACAGATAAGACTAAGAAGCACGGTGAGTGTTGACTGTGATGTTTATCTGGTCAGAATACGGCCTAGAGAAGTCAGAGTTCCTGATACAAATAGTGGTAATTCAAGACTGGATTTCCCTTTCCATTCCTCTCCCTTCAAATGGGTAGTCCTGCGTAGACTAAATTACATAGTTAGGCATAGCACATTGAATGACTGGTTTCTTATCATTTCTTTTTTAAAAATATTTTATTATTCTTATTTTATGTGTATGAATGTATTGCATGTATGTATGTAAGTGCACCCGTGTCGTGCAGTGCTGTGGAGCTCAGAAGAGGGCTTCGGATTCCCCTGGAACTGGAGTTAAGGATGGTTTGTAGCCGCCATGTGGGTGCTGGGAATCAAACCCGAGTCCTCTGCAAGAGCAGACAGTGCTCTTAAACTGCTGAGCCATCTCTCCAGCCCATCATCATTTCTAAAGAGTGGTTTCCATAAATCAGCTTACGTGCATTCTGATATTCAATTGGCCAATTCTCAAAATAAAGACAATCAAATTAAAAGGTCTGAGAGGGTTTTTCAGAAGGGTTTTCCTTATTTGTGTATTTTTACAATGTTTATTAATATTTTCCTATTATAACCTAGCACTTTGTATTCCAAAAAATAAGTCCATTGGAAATATTTAATTGTTTTTTAGGTAAAAGAAAACAAGAGTTAATCTGTGTGTGTGTGTGTGTGTGTGTGTGTGTGTGTGAAGACAGATGGATAAATGACAGATAGATATAGATAAATAGATAGATGATAGATAGATAAATGATAGATAGATAGATGATAGATAGATATAGATAGATAGATGATAGATAGATGAGAGAGAGAGAGAGAGAGAGAGAGAGAGAGAGATAAGTATCTCCAAGGATGGTCTTAAACTTCTGAACCTCCTGTTTCTGCCTCCAAAGTGCTAGGATTACAGGTATCACAATGCCTGACTTCAAAGATAATTTAAAAAATAATAGTAGCCCTAATTTTGCCTTCTTAGTTAATGTATTTATTCTCTGAACTTCCTAGGGGGTCTAGAAAGTCCATTTTTTATTTTATTTTTAATTTTTTAAAGATTTACTTTTATTTTTATTTATGTGTATGTGTGTATATGTCATTTGGAGGCCAGAAGAGGTGTCAGATTCCCTGGAACTGGAGTTTCAGGTAGTTGTGATGTGGGTACTGAGAACCTGACTTAGGTCCTCTGGAAGTGCAGTAAGTGCTCTTAACCACTGAGCCATCTTTCCAGTTCCTAGAAAGTAAATTTTTTTTTTTTTTTTGGAAACAGGATCTGTGGGATTAAAGGCCTGCCTGGTTCCAGAAAGTCCATTTTTAAAAGAAAGAATTTGTGATAACTTAATAGGAAAATATGTGTGAAATCAAGGGCTCTTAGTGCAATGGACGTCTTCAGGAAAGGAATCATAAAGTTACACGGAGGAAACAACTGATAAGACCTCTAAACAGTGTTCTCCCTGTTAAGAACTTAATCATTTGGTATCATAATATTATTTACAAATTAGATTCGCAATGCCAGGCGAACAAAATGAAGAACTGTTTTGATGAATCAGTCCTCAAACCTTTAAGGCATAGTAATATGATCATCTGAACTTAGAAATGGAAACCCTGAAGTGGATGACAGAGAATTATTTTTGTACAGAAAGCAAGTTGTCCACAACTTCAAGAGGAAACCAAATGAAAAGCAAACAGGCTGTGTGCCCATTCCTTTTATCTAGAACTTGATGAAATGGCTCCTTTAAGGTGCAATAGGTAGGAAAGGCCTTTTTGAGCCTTTGACCCTAGAAGGAATGCCAGCTGGTGTCATGAGGCCACGGACCAAGTCTGCATCATGCCCAATCCCACCTCAGCTCTGAGGCCCCTGGGATGGGTATTCAGATGGGATCCAGTTGGCACCTGTTAAAGCTGACCTGACAATTTAGTATAACTAATGAGCTGCCCCCTGGACCTCACCTACTCCTTCAGAGTTGTTTATCTCAAAGTTCCCCGTGGCCAGGAGGAGCAAGCAGAGGTGGTTGCCCTGAGTCACCCGCCAACACCTTTGAGTCACCCATCAGTGTACCAAGCAAAAGGTATTTGCCCGGTAATAAAGAGACTGGGACTTTTGTTCGACCCGGAAGAAGACTGACACACTCATTTTTCACATGGTCTAGAAAATCAGGATTATAAAAAAGAAAGGCATATCATATTCTTGTCTAAGTGCAACTCAAAAAAGGAGAGTTTATCTGTTTGAGACACTGGAGTTAAAATGAGTCATTAATCATCTTGCTGAAGTTAAACCCTTCTTGCTTTAAGAATCACAATCATGTTTCTCTTTCCACTCAGCTTTGACCTACAGCTGCCAGAGAGAAGATGGCCACCCCTGCAGTGTCTGAGCTGTCCCATCAGGTACAGAGAGTGCTTTAGCACGTGTGTGGTCAGGCCCTTTGCCAAGCTTGTGAGGTGCCCTGTTCAAATACGTGGCACTGAAGGTCGTTATGGCACTGTCTTTATTGTTCTTCATCTAAAGAGCATAAGCTGAACCAAGTGGAAAAAGAGTTGCTGCCAGAGGGAAACTCCTGAGGACCTTGAGTTGAGCTCCAAAACCTATATAAAAAGGTGGTGGTGATCCCAGAACTGGGGGGCAGAGCCAGGTGGATCCCTGGGGCTCTCTGCCTGTCAGCCTAGCCTCCTCAGTGGGCTCCAGGTCCCAGAGAGAGACCCTTTCTCAAAAAACAAAGGGGATGGTGAATAGCTCCTGGGGAACCACCTCTGAGGTTGACCTCCCTCTTACACACACACACACACACACACACACACACACACACACACCGCAAAGCAATCAGAAAATGGATAACTGACTGACTAGAGCTGGAGGAGAAATAGACCAAGAACTGCTGGGTTTTTACACTTTCAAATAAATCCTTTAAAGGCAATATTGGGGCAATTCTCCACCAAGACAGGTGGTTTTAACTTTCAAAAGTATAAAAACCTAATGGAAGGCTATGCCACAGAAGATAGGCTACAGGAGTGATCATGTGAGGCACAGAGATGGTGACCTCATTACTGCAGGTGGCATTAACTTTTGAGAAAATGTCATCTGCATTTATTTGCCAAGGGTTCAAAGACCCTGGCAGCAGTCATAGAAATTCTTCTTAATAATAGTAAACAGTTTTTAAAATGATTTCTGCAGCAGGGATATAGGCAGTTTTCTCTGTAATGTTAGTGATAGGTCCTGCTGGAGGAAGGGGTCTTCTCTTTTTAATCTTTGGCATGTAGGAAAAGAACTTTTCCCAGCCAGAAAGGCCAAGGTCTTTGACATTAAGAGCGGTATCCTCTTTAGTGCTCTAGGGCCTGAGAAATGGGTTTTTCAGGAGCAAGCCAACACCCTTTAGCAGCATGCTGGTGTCACTGCCCAGGGTGCTAAGCTGCTAAGGAGCCGAGGGTCCGGCAGTTTTTCTTTGAATGCTTGCCACCCAGTAGAATGCCTAGCAAAGAAGTGGCACTCAGAGCATATTTATTAAGTAATGAACAAATGAATGAATGTCAGCTCTCAAGCCTCACCAGGCCACTTCTGAGACTTCTAGTTCAGGATCTGTTACCTTTTTCAGGCTATCTCTTGATTTCAGAAAGTCAACATCTATGAGGTAATGTGGAAAAAAGAGTCCCTCTTTAAAATATTCTCAGGCGTGAAGATGCAAAGCATGCCCCTTGTGGGTGTTTTAGCTGGTAAATCTCATACCTTCCAATTCCTGATACTGTCTGTGTTTCCAGGAAACATCTTAGGCCATTTCCCCATACAGCAGGGCCGATGCTGTCACTGTGATTTCAGTTTTTGAGCAAAAGAAAAGTAGCCAGGACCTCACCTTCCCATTGAGATGTTTGATGACTTGGAGGAACATTGCTCAGGAGGGAAAGAGAAAGTTCTTTAGGGTCACTGGTAAGAGGCAGTTTGTTATTGCACTGTGCAAGGAGTGCCTCGAATTTGTCCATTATATATACATAGCTCAGAACACACACACACACACACACACACACACACACACACACACAGTCTAGTTTATACAGCTAAACTGGATGTGATAGTGCACAACTATAATCCCAGCACTTGGGAGGCAACTTTGAGACAATACTGAACTATAGTGAGTTCAAGGCTAGCCTGTGCTACATAAATGGACTTTTTTTTTTTTTAAGGCAGCTGAAAATGTCTTCTTGTATTTGTCAGAGTTCTAAGTAGCCTTTGGATTTATGCTCAGAGCAAAGTCCTGTTTGCACTAAAGTGTTTGTTCTAGGAACAATGAAAGAATGGGCCATAGGACCAAAGAACACTATGCACCACGGGACTTAAATGAAGCAATACAGGATGGATAAGTTAGAGTGTGGACGTGAAAGCAATTTCCTCGGTCACAGAGCATTTTTTCTTCTCTGTGGCTAAGGATACAACTTGCTCCTGACAGCCCGGGAGACAGATATGTTCCCAAACCCTACAGATGAAAAGTGATGACTACTCACTCGGGTGAGCTCTCACAGGTCTAAATCAGAGGGAAGAGGAAAAGGGAAAACATGAAAGCAAGAAAAACACACAAAAATGAGAAGAGAGTGTCCTGGGGAAGGGAGGAAAGTCTATGACGGAAAACTTCGCAACAGAGGCAAGAGCAGTTTAAAGGAAGGGGGTGACCAAGAAGGGAGAATTCAGAAAACACTGGATTTGGTGCTTGGGTACATTGTAATGGAAGATGAGGCTGCAGCCTGAGCCCCCAGATTGGATCAGATATGGAAATAAAAGACGGCATGCAATATTCAGGGCAAGAGAGGGTCAGCACACAGCTTGATCTGGACCTACCATGGAGGTCAAGTTCAAGCAAGAACACAAAGAACCCCAGAGCCCTAGACGCAAAGGCCCAGATATAGAAGGTCTAGAATACAGTCAGATGCAAGGCTGAGAGAAGAGCAAAGAAGATCCCTCACCATCTGAGTCTGCGTCAGCTCTGGGAGGAGACAGAGCCAAGCTGACCTTGATACCAGGCCAACCTCTTTTAGGATAAGCACTGTAATTATGTGTGAAAATACTTAAAAAACCCACTGAGGCAGAGCAATATGGGAACCTCCAGAAGACAGATCCCCATAAGGCATCAGAGAACCACAGTGATGCTGAGTCAGAGACCTGCCTTCCTGTCTCCACTCCCCCACTGGCCAGCTGTGTGAGCTGTCTTGTGCTTCACCTCTTTGCATGATTAACAGGAGTATTTGGGCCTCATTCTCAGTCCAAAGGCATTAGAGCAGTCATCCTGTTTGTTTCTAGCCAGTGTTCCAAATGAACTTTTTATCTGACACTCAGGAGGCAGAGGCAGATCTCTGTGAGTTTGAGGCCAGCCTGATCTACATAGTGAGTTCCAGGATATCCAGGGTTACATAGTGATATCCTGTATACAAATAAACAAACAGTATTTTACATATCACCCCGGGGCAATAGTACCTCTCTCTCAGGGAATGTTTTCAAGACTACAAATGAGTCAAACCTGACAGTACACATCTGTCATCCCAGCACTCAGAAGACTAAGGCAGAAGGATTGCTGAGTGTTTGAGGGCAACCTGGGCCACATGAGTTCAAAGCCACTCTGAGCTCCTTGCAAAGCCGTGTCTCAGAAAATCAAATAAACAAGAAAAGACTATAAATGATGCATACAAAGCATCATCTAGCACGTAGTAGACACTTAAATCAATAGTAGCTTTTGTTACTATGTTATTAGAATGAGTAGCAATATTGGTTACTGTTATGGACTGAGTTATGTCCCTCTACCAATTTCTAATGATTCCCTATTCCCCGGTCTAATTATAGAGATAGGGCTTTTAAGGAGGCAATGAAGGTTAAATGCGGTCATAAGGTTCAGTCAGATAGAACTGTGTCCTTTAAAAGAAGTGACATCATGAACTTCTAAATATTTATGTTTATTCTCATAGATCAGTGCCATTCTCAGCCTCAGTCAGAGAAGCTTCTGTTTGTGGTGGGTGACAGTTAACACAGACTTATAACTGGTCAGAGTGCTGAGAATAAGTGACTTTGAATGCTTAGCCCTAAATGAGATATCTATGTTACCCCCTGCAAGACTCAGGAAATATTGTAGAATGGGGTTTGAAAAGAATGTAGGAGAATGGGAAGGAGCACTGTGAAACACTGTCTTCTGGACATGACAGGCTTGTGTACCAGTGAGCTCACAGCAGCAGTGGCTGCTTGCACAAGACCTGCGCAAGACTGGGCCCATCCACATTCCGTCATGGCTCAGGGAGGGGCTTATTAGGCCCCACCCATCCCTGAACAGCTACAGGAAGTTAATGGTGGCTGGGGGAAAGGAGGGGGATGTACTCCTCAGTAGTGTAGGCACTGATATATTGCCCTTACTCAAGTAAATATTGTCCCCTCCACACACATACACCTCTATTCGCGTAGACAACCCTAATTAAATTCAGTGGGCCACAAAAGGAAAGAAAGGAAGAAAGAGGGGGGGGAGAGGGAGGGAGGGAGGGAGAGAGAGAAAGGAAGAAAAGAAAAAAGAAAGAAAGGGGAACTTGGAAAGAAGAAGAGGATTTGGGGGAAGGGAAGGGAAAAGACAGGATTCGGGGAGATAATCGTGTATGAAACTGTGAAAAAATAAGCACATTTCTAAAGAAGAGACATGAAGCCAGACACAGTAATATACACCCGTAATCCCATTACTCAGGAGGCTGTGTCAGAAGGATCATGAATTCCAAGCTGGCCTGGACCACATAGCAAGACCTCATTTCAAAAACCAAATCCCACCCTGGGAAAACTGAAGTGAGAGTTTCAATTGCAAGTTTGAGGCCAGTCTTGGCTACATAGTGAAAGCCTGTCTCAAAAACAAAACAATATGCTGGGCATGGTGGTGCAGGCCTTTAATCCTAGCACTCAGGAGGCAGAGGCAGGTGGATCTCTGTGAGATTAAGGATGGCCTCATCTACATAGTGAGTTCCAGGCCAGCTGGGGCTACAGGGAGACCCTGTCTCAATAAACAAACAAACAACAAAAACAAATGGCCAAAAAGAAAAGAAGAACTGCCAGAAAGCTCCTGTCCTACACAGAGCAAAGGCCATAGCCAGGTGATGGTGCTATGTAAGTCAGCAACAAAGGCCACACCAGGAATGGACCCTCTGGCACCTTGATACTGGACTTTTCTAGCCTTCAGGACTGAGAAGAAATAAATATGTTGTTTAAATCACCCAGTATAAGCTGGGTGAGGTGGCACATGTCTTTAATCCTAGCACTCAGTAGGTAGAGGCAGGAGGATCTGCCTTGAGGCCAGCCTGGTCTACGTAGTGAATTCCATTCTAGGCCAGCTGGGGCTATAGGAGACCCTGTTTGAAAAAGACCAAAATTAATAAACAAACAAACAAACAAATAAATCACCTGGTCTAGGACTGACCAGATGGCTCAGCAGCAGGTAAAAGCACTTGTTGCCAAGTCTGACAACTTGAGTTCGATCCCAGGGACTCACAAGGTAGAAGGAAAGAACTGACTCTCACAAGTTAGTTCTCTGACATAGAACTTAACATGTGTGCCATGGCACTTGGGAACAAACACATGCACACACACACACACACACACACACACACACACACACCCCTGCAAAATAAATAAATGTAATTTAAAAAATTAAATCACGCAGTCTATGGTATGCCCTTGTCTCCCTTAGGTGACAGACACTATGACTGATTTCCATTTGTAGAGCAAAGATGGATTCCCCTAAATAGTCAACTTGTTTGCGCCCCACAATTTAGACCTGCCTCACCTAAGCAAGGAGGGGTGTCTTCTGACGTTTGGGAACAACATGGGGGACCCCTCTGCAGGGAAGGCTACATGAACCTCAGTCCCAGCAGCCTCACGATGGTGAAGTCATGATCTCCATCATGACCTCCCCTTCTCCTAGGAAAAAAGGACCATCTTTTCCTGGGTTGCAAACCTTGTCCTTTTTGTGTGACTCAAACCAAGGTGTGAAAATATATTTATATACAAACTATCTAGAAATATAAGAAAGTGGTAATAGTAACTGTCTTCAGGGGAAACTGAGGATGGGATGGAATTAGTTTTCAATATTTCATTTACTTTCTGGCTTAAAATAATTTATACACGTCACACAAAAAGTATTACCTTATAATATTTCTTACTGACACACTCTTGACTTTTGGTCAAGTCCAGAAATAAGATTTTATTGAAGAAGGGAAGAGAGAAAAAGGAGAAGTTAAGTTTGGAAATAAAGCTTAAAAGGAGTGTTTTCAAAAAGTGACACAGCAGTTTCGAACACAGAAGAGGAGGAAGGAGCTGCGGGCTGTGCCTGGGCTGACCTGCTTTCCTGCGCTTCCCAGAGCTCCTTGGCCTGGTGGTGATCCTTCAAACATCCTCTCTCCATCTTCCTTGACTTGATACATTCTGTGCAAAAAGTTCACTTCTCCTTTGCATTTGGCTGTCTCCAGGGAGCCTTGTGCTGCACCCACATGTTCGCCTCCTATGGCTCAAGGCTGGAGAAAGGAGTGACTCTAACCAATCAAAAAATCCTGTCAAAGTCAAGGTCCAGCTTCTTGCTTTTAGGTCTGTTGGGAGAGGCTGGTACCTTGTTCTGTGGGAAAGGAGCAAAGGCTTGGAAACACTAAGAAAATATTTTTTAATTAACCCGTATTAAGTATACATAATAATGGGTTTCATAATAACATTTCCATATATGTACATAATGGATTTCAATCATACCTGTTAACATCTCCCACTCTGGTTCCTCTGCTCCTGTTAATCCCTTTCTACTTGAGAGGGAGAGGGGGAGGAGGAAGGGGGAGGGGGAGGAGCTTTAGTTGAGGGAAATTTAGTTGGAGAATTTCCTTCATTGACTGGCCTGTGCCCATGTCTGAGGGGCATCTTCTTGATTGTTGAGTGATGTGGGAGGGCCCAGCCCACTGTGGGTGGTGCCATCCCTGGGCAGGTGAGCCTGTGTTGTATAAGAAAGCAGGCTGAGCACCCTCCAGGGAGCAAGCCAGTAAGCAGAGTTCTGCCATGGCCTGTGCTCCAGCTCCTGCCCCCAGGTTCCTGCCCTCAGTTCTTACCTTGGGCTCCCTGATGAATTATGACCCAGGAGATACAAGCTGAATAAACCCTTTCCTCCCTAAGTTGGTATTGGTCAGAGTATTTTGTCACAACAATGGAGAAACAAATGTACAGAGGCCCAAAGAGTTTCACTAAGATTATGTACAGGAACAGAAGCACAGGTGAGAATTTATACAATAACGTGAATTTTACCAGTGGCCACACCACCGAAGAAAATGTCCCTCTCTCCCCCATCAACTTTTGTTTTGTTTTGTTTTGTTTTGAGACAGGGTCACCCTGTAGCCCTGGCTGGCCTGGAATTTGCTATGTAGACCAGGTTGGCCTTGATCTCACAGAGATCTTCCTGCTTCTGCCTCCCAAGAGCTGGGATTTAAAAACCAGCGCCACCACACCCAGCTCAAACCTCCCCCTAACCCGTCAACTTTTAACTGTATAGATCCTCATCAGCCCCTCCTCTGAAACTCTTTTCACACTTCAAAATGGCATTTGGCTTTGATCCTAATGCTTGTCAGAAAGCGCCTGTGATGAATTAAGTGTGTCCAAAAGGAAGTCGTGAAGATTAGGAGATTGCGACCCCGCTGCACCTCTGGAAGACTGGGTAATGCTGGAAACTGGAGCCAAGTGGAAATGGCACAGTCGGTGGCACACAGCATCCGGGCTCCGTGTTCCTGGGCAGAGGCAGCGGGTTTATTCTGTGCTGTTCAGCCTGAATGAGGCAACCGGCTAAGGCACTGACTGTCCTACTTACAATGAGGAGAAAGGCCCTGGCCTGAGCAAAGACAAAGGGCAGCCCTAATCAAGGGCCTGCTGGGTTTGCTCGTTTCTCCTCAGAGACTGTTCCTGTTCAGAAAAATTCATGAGAAAGCGCTGCATCTCTGTTTTTAATCTAACACATAAAACAACTGTGGGCCAGAGAACGAAGGAACAATAGGCACTCAAATATCAACTGTAGGGATGTGGTTCTAAGGTTAGACTCAGGTGTCTTTATTTTATTTACATATTTATTTACTTATTTCTTTATTTAGCTTTTTTTTTTTTTTTTTAACAGACTCCTGTAGTCCAGGCTGGTCTGGAACTTTTTGAACCTCCTGTGCACCATTTTGAGTGCTAGGATCGTATGTGTACCACCATGCCCAATGCTCAACCTCTAAAATTTGTTCTTTTTTTTTTTTTTTTGACAGAGTCTCACTCTGCAGCCCTGGCTGTTGTGGAGCTTCTCTATGTAGACCAGGCTGGCCTTGAGCTCTCAGAGATCTGTTTGCCTCTGCCTCCCAAGTGCTGGAACTAAAAGTGTGTGCTACTATTGCCTGGCTAATTTTTTTCTTTTAATTTTATGAATTATTTGAACAAGTTTAAGAAAACACAACCTTGTTTTCTTTCTAGCAGCCTGCTTCTTAGAGTCAACGGTAGACTTGGGGAAGGGATGAAGATGGATTAGCACTGTGGTGAAGAACCACGGAAAGGTATTTAAACAATGCCTATTTCTCACAGTGCTGGAAGTCCAAGATCAAGGTGTGGCTGCTCTAGTTTCTGCTGAGGCCTCTCACCTTGACTTATACATGGCTGCTGTCCCACTGTGTCCTTTACATGGTTTCCTCTATTACTGCATCCCTGGTGTCTCTGTGGGTCTAAATTCTTCTTACAAGGACTGTCAGAATGGACAGAAATCTGTCCTAAAGATTTCATTTTAACTCAATCATCTTTTTTTAAGGCATTATCTCCAGGGCTGGGGGTGTAGCTCTGTTGGCAGAGTGCGTCAGTCCCCAACACTGCAAAAAACGGGCGTGGTAGTGCATGCCTACTGGATGTAGGGGCAGGAGGATCAGAAATTCAAGGCTATCCTTGACTACATAGCAAATCTGTGTGTGTGTGTGCGTGTGTGCGTGTGTGTGTGTGTGTATGTATGCGTGTGTGTGTGTGTGTGTGTGTATGTGTGCGTGTGTGTGTGCGTGTGTGTGTGGTGTGTTGTGTGTATATATAAAGGCTAGAAGTCAATCTCAGGAGCTGTCCATTTTGTTTTTTGAAAGAAGGGGGGTCTTACTGAGACCTGGTGGTTAGGCTAAGCTGGCTGACCAGTGAGCCCCAGGGATGCTCCTGTCTCTGTCTCCCCAGTGCTGGGATTACAAGTGTGCACTACTATCCAGGTTTTTACATAGATTCTGGGATCAGACTCAGGTTCTGGTATTTGTGTGGTAAGTGCTTCACCACTTGGTCCATCTCCCCAGCCGCTACATAGCTAACTTGAGGCAAGTCTGGGCTACATGAAACCATGTCTCAGGGGGTAAAAAACATCTCTTTAAAACTAGTAACATTCCATGGTTGCAATCTTAGCATACAGATTTTGTAGGTTCACAGTATTGCCTACAATAAAGAGTAACAACCAAATTTCAGTAGTTCATTCTAATTCAGTCAGTGCTTTCCAAAAAATTACTGGCTCCTTAAGATCTCTCTCAACCTCTTCTCCTGTCTGCTCCTCTTGAATATGGCATCAGAGTTATGGGGTGTGTGTTTACAGGACCCTGGGGTGGATGACAGGCCTCACTGTGTCTGGTGGACCATGCTGATCACTGCCAAGGACTGAGTGGTCTCTTCCTTGGTCTGCCTGAGAACTGAGCTGCCTTAATTCCATCTGGCTTTGAGATCCAGTGGTTCCTCTGTTGTGCCACGGTGCTGGTGTTTCCAGTTTTGGGGTCCCCACCTGTAATGATCCAACTTCTCTGGTCTCTGCTGATCTGTTGACCAGTGGCAAAGTCCTCTCCTTCCCTTCCAGGCATCCAGGAAGGTATCATTCGGCTGCATGCCCCTTGAAGGTTTTAGGACACCAGGAGCTCTGTTTCAGGCTTCTGGAGCCTGCACTGCAGCTGTTCTCCATAATCTCAAGTCTACAAACCTACAGTGCCCTGCTCTCCCAGGGAGG
Organism: Nannospalax galili; assembly: GCF_000622305.1. NCBI lineage: Eukaryota > Metazoa > Chordata > Mammalia > Rodentia > Spalacidae > Nannospalax > Nannospalax galili. The sequence continues at coordinate 9,189,177 of NW_008360326.1, read as the reverse complement.
TGGTGTTTGTGTTCACAGAGGCAGGAAGCAGTTCCTGATCCTGTGTTCTCTGGGGTTCTTTTTCTTCTTAAAGTCTAGTCAGGTATTCTTCTCCCTTCCCTACACCTGCCCCAACAGAGTGGCCCTCAGAGAGTAGCAGAGGAGAACCCTTACTCTAGCTGGTGTGCTTTCTACCGTCCCCCTCTCTCTTTCCTTTCTCTTTCAAGAAGAGGTTGGTATATGTGCTTCTTTCATGAGATCCTCATAGCCATCAAAGGTGAAAAGGGTTCCTTTTTAAAAATTTGGGAGTGTGGAGCTGGAGAGATGGCTCAGTGGTTAAAAGCACTGGCTGTTCTTACAGAGGACCCAGGTTCAAATCCCAGCACCCACATGGTGACTAACAACCATCTGCAACTCCAGTTCCAGGGGATTCAGGGCCCTCTTCCGGTCCCCACAGGCCTTTCACAACATGAGTGCACTTACATGCAGGCAAAACACTCATACACAAAATAAAAATAAATAAATAAGTAAAAAAAAAATTGCACATGTGTGCAATGCCTGAGGAAGGCTGAAGAGTTGGGGTCCCAGCACCTACATAGGGTGTCTCACAAGCACCTGTTATTCCAGCTACAGCAGATCTGATACCCTTTTCTGGCTTCTGTGGATACTCAACACTCACATGCACATACCCACATGCATACACATAATTTAAAGTGGAAGGAGGGAAAGAGGGAAGCTTGGTTTTGGTTTTTTGAGACAGGGTCTCCCTGTAGCCCCAGCTGGCCTGGAACTCTTTATGTAGACTAGGCTGGCCTCATTTCACAGATACTTAACTGCTTCTGCCTCCCAAGTGCTAGATTAAAGGCAAGTGGGCTTGTATCTTCTCTCTTTTTTTTTTTTTTTCATTTTTTTGGTCTTTCTGAGACAGGGTCTCCATGAAGTGGGGCTGGCCTGGAACTCATTATGTAGGCCAGGCTGGCCTTGAACTCACAGAGATCTGCCTGCCGATGCCTCCCCAGTGCTGGGTTAATAAAGGCGTGTATCACCGCCCAGCTACTGAGGGCTTGTTTCTTGAAACAAGATGTAGCTATAGTGCCTAGGCTGTCCTTGAATTCATGATCTTCCTGCTTTAGCTTCCTGAATGTTGGCACCTCAGGCATGAGGCACCAATCCAGGCTTGAAAAGTATTTATAAGATGGCCCAATATGCAGCAATGTACTAATTATGAACCACACCTGCTCCATCTGATTGAGAAACCTCATCCCTGGGTTACAATGGAAGCTTTATTCAGCCCAAAGCCACACCAGAATTTCTGGAATGTGAAATAGCCTTTCTAGCTATGTTTCCAGTGGTTTTATCCCTCTCAGAGGGATGTGGCTCCTGCCCCTCCTCCAAATTGCCTGGGAAACTATTGTGCCTGGCAAAGCAGGACAGAGACCTCAGGACAGCACCCCCCTCTTCTCACTAGTCTTCCTTGGTGGTTGTACTAAACACACCTGATGAAAGTAACACTAGGAAGAGTTTCTTAGCATACAGTTCCAGGGGACACAGGCCCTAATGGCAGGAAAGGTATGCTGCAGGAACCGGAGGCAGCTGGTCACAGTGCGTCCACAGTCAGGAAGTGGAGAGTGAGGAATTCCAGTGCTCAGCTGGCTTGCTCCTCTGTGTTCAGCCCTAGGCCCGAGTCCATGGAACAGAGTAGGTCTTCCCGGGGCTGGAGAGATGGCTCAGCTGTTAAGACCACTGGCTGCCCTTGTAGAGGACTCAGGTTCTAGTCCCAGCACCCACATGGTGGCTAACAACTGTCTATATCTCCAGTTCAAGGAGATCCAACACCTTCTTCTGACCTCTGTGGGCATTGCAGGACACGGGTGCATTTACCACTTAACACTCATGCAGGCAATACACTCATACACTAAAATAAAAATAATAAACAAAAAAATAGATATCAACTAACGTAATCCAGATGATCCCTCACAGACACACCCAGAGATAGTGATTCTAAATCCCATCAAGTTGACATTCAAGGTTAAGAATCCACAGTGGTGGAGCTGGACAGATGGCTTAGGGGTTAAGAGTACTGGCTGCTCTTACAGAGGACCTGGATTCGGTTCCCAGCACCCACACGGTGGCTAACAACCATCTGTAACTCTAGTCCTAGGGAATCCAACACCTTCTTCTGACCTCCACAGGCATTGTATGACACACGCAGGCATTATTACACTCATACACACAGAAATATAAGTAATAAATTCAAAAAAAGAATCACAGTTGGGGGTTATGCTTGGACACCACCCAGGTACCAGGATGGGTCCTCCCCCACTTGTGTTCAAACTCTGGCTCTGCTCTGCCAGGCTTGGCTCCCTTCTGGTTCCTAAGCTGAGCCTGGCAGCTCTGCTCAATGATGTCAGTACTGAGCTTCTCAGCCCTTTCTTTATAGTTTGAAGGTGGCTTGTCCACAACCCTACACAGGTGGTGCAAACTCTTGCTCCTGGGTCTCCTGCCTGCTCTCTCAAAGCTTATGCTCAGTCTGAGGGTTTCTGGTTGCTGTGGCAGCAATGTGCTGGCGTGACTGCACAAAAATAGAGATGCTATCTTTGGAGGCAGATGTTCAGTGCTGGGACTGAGACCCTTTCCTAGTCTCAAAGCAGGGCATTGACTACACATATCCTCCCAGCTTGGGACCCGCCTCCTGACTCTGTTGCCCCAGAACACTCTCCTTAGTAGTTTTCATGTGACATTATCCCTCCCTCTGGTGGTGGTGGAATGGGGTGGGATGCTGGCCTAAATGTATGGTATCTATTGGAAACCCCAATACCCTCTTTACAGACTCTGGGCCAAAAGCCTTTTCAAACAAATACAGATCTGAAGCATTGATCATAGGTTACAAAATTATACTGGTAACTGCTATATGAAACTCATTCGTGGGCTGGGGGTGTAACTCAGTGGTAGAGTGCTTGCTTAGTGTGCACAAGGTTCAATCCCCAGTTCTAAAAAGCAAAACAAAAACATCACCGACAATTTCAGTCAGCTCTCCTTACAGTGACATCACTGTGGGTTTCTAGCATCCTCTTGAACTCTCAGCAAAAAGTAAGAGGCTTTGGAAATGTACACACACTAGGGAGAGATTAATGTTGTTCATTAACTACCATCTACAAAGTAGGCACTTAGAGGAATATTTGTTGGTTAATATGGTTTAAGAACATTAATTTAGCTTATACACTAAAAAAAAAAATATAAAAAAAAGGACTCAGGATTTGAGGCTCTAGAGTTAATCTAGTTTGCTTCCATTTGACTTTATGCATTCCACTTTTCTAGATCAGTGACTGATGTGTTTGCCTAGAAATAGCAGAACATTTGAGTGGAGTGGCTTAAACAAATGGGGATGCATTTTCTCACACAGCAGGGAATCTGAAGGTAAGAAGTTGCTGGTTGGGGTACAGCTACTCAGTGATGACAGAACTGGTCCTCTTGGCCTTTTCCTCGTGGTGTAAAGATGCCTCTGTTCCTAGCAACACATCTGCATTCTTGGCAGAATAAAGGGAAGATGGCCATCTGCTACATCAGTCCCTGCTTTTGAAAATCAAAACTCACCCAAATGGCCCAGCAGAGAATTTCTCTAAGATCTGAGGTTCTCACTGGGTCATCATTCATCACTGAGTAAAAACTGAGGTGTGGAAAGACAGAAAGTTAAGACTGAATATTAAGTAGGCCACTGAGAGGAACAGCCAGATTTCTTCAGTCTTGGTCCATTCATACTGGCTTGAAAATCTTCAGGGTAGAGGGACAGCTTGTTCCACGCCTGGCAGCTCTAAAAAGATGTTTTTGTTTTGAGCCAGCATCAGCCTCCCTCTGACTAGTCTCTGAGGTTGCTGGTTGTAGCCTGTGTCAGCTTTGCACACAAATTTGTTTACTTATTGGTGAGAGACGAGCACCGACTCAAAGGTGGCTGGCCTGGCTTCTCTGATTCTCCCCTAGCCCTGGGAAGCATCTCTAGATGGGTCCTTGCATGATGTGGCTTCCAGGACCCACCCCTTCTGATTTTCCCCACTCTGGGGTTTCAGTTGAACAGTATTCCTATTAGACTTCAGAGGTCCAGATAACACTTGTAGGTACCAGTGTGGAGCAAGGCCAGAGAAGTCAGGTGGTTACGGCCACTGAGTTGCTGGGTGAGTCTGGTGTTGCCATCTCTGTATTTCTCCCTGGTGTTTTGGCTTCTAAAGGCCATAAATCTTTTCCACCTCTTTGTCTTCCTTTACTTATGTGATTGCTGTAGGAAATCTTATTGCAGAAATAGATATTATGAAGTGTGTGTGTGTGTGTGTGTGTGTGTGTGTGATTTTTGAGACAGAGTTTCATGTAGCCTAGGCTGGCCTTGAATTTCCTATGTAGCCGGGGAGGCTTTGAACTCCTGGTTCTCCTGCTTCCATTTCAGTGCTACAATCACAGGTGTGCTCCCAGGCCCAGCTTTCAGTAGTATATTCTATGTTGTTTTTCTTGACTTAGGTTTCTGCTTTACTGAGTTATTTTCATATTATTCATTTATTTATTTTTAATCTTTGTTGAAATAGTTACTTTATTGTATGGGGTGGGGCCACGGCACGCGTGTGGAGGTCAGAGGATGATGTGCGCAAGTCAGTTCTCTACTTCCACTATGTGAGTTCTAGAAAGTGAACTCAGGTCTCTGGGCTTGGTGTCAAGCCCCTTACCTGCTGTGCCATCTTGCTGGCCCTATTTTCAGATTCTAATTCTATTTCCCACGATGTGAGTTAATCATAGTGAATGTGACCACCGGGCACTCTTTGTAACTGCATGTAAACCATCAGTCAAGTTTTTGTTGTTATTGTTATTGGTTTGGTTTGGTATTATGAGGCAGGGTCTCTGTACACTGTTCAGGTTGACTAAGGCACAGTCTCTCTGTAGCCCACACTGGCCTCAACCTCATGATCCTTCTGGCCCTGCTTGCTGAGTGCTGGGAGGACAGGTATGTGCCACCACACCCAAGGTCAGTAAGGATTTTCAACAAGAAAGTCATAAAGTTTTCAACCTGTCCCCTGGTAACATTTTTATTAAGTGAAGCTGATTGTCATTAAGTCCTTCAACACTTGGTAAATCTACCTCATGATCATTTAGCTCACACTTCACCCTTGTCCTAGGACACTGTGAGATCCTCTTTCAACCCCTTCGTAAAAATACAGATCAAGAGAAGCACGCTGTGTGTGCATGATGCTTACATCTGTAATCCCAGTACCTGGGAAGCTAGGAGTCAGAAGGACTGTAGGTTTGAGGGAGGCTAGACAGGTTTTGTACTGAGACCCTGGAGGGTGTGGCCAAGGGAAGGGGGGAGGGAGGGGGAGAGGGAGAGGGAGGAAGGGAGGGAGGAAGGGAGGGAGAGAGGGAGAATAGAAGAAAGGAGAGAAGCAGTACTGGCTCATGCCTGTAATCCCAGCAGTGGCAGATGGAGCAGATTGTGGATCTGAGGTCAGTCTGGATTACATAGAGTGCCAGGCCAGCCTGGGCTACCTAGCAAGATGCTAGTTTTTGTATGTTGTCTAAAACAAAAGGAAGGAAGGAAGGAAGGAAGGAAGGAAGGAAGGAAGGAAGGAAGGAAGGAAGGAAGGAAGGAAGGAAGGAAGGAAGAAAGGAAGGGGAGCAACCTAGTGAACTTTCTGTGAGAAGACTTTTTCCAGTGAATCCACACCAGCTCTAGGCAGCCAATTCCCCACCCATGGTCTTCAAATTAACCCTTATACTGCCTGGAACTTTTTGTGACCATGCTATCTTCTAACTCTGGGTGCTGGAGATCCAGCATAAAAATTGGGGCTGAAACGCACAAACAGATATGAAACTGCATGAAACCAAGGGTTAGCACGAAAGCAGAAATTAGGTGTAATTTAAGTAATCTTTGAAAGTTTCTTTAATGATACAAAATGTCGCATGTGCAGTCTGTGGTGAACAGTCTTTTTGGTTTGTTTTACATTTTAAGACCGTGCCTTTCTATATAGCCTTATCTGACCTGGAGCTTGTTTTGTAGACCAGACTGGCCTCAAATTTCTGGTGATCCTCCTGCTTTTGTCTCCCTAGTGCTTAGATTACAGGTTTTTCACCATCATGCTTAGCAACAGTCTTATATAGTAGACCTTCACTTAGTGGTCATTAAATGTTCAAAAAGCTGTCACTGAATATTTAAAATATTTTCTCAAATCACCTCTGGAAGTAAGAGACAGAAAGGTGGAGAATGCTGAAGTATTCCTGCTTCTCAGTAGGAGTAATGTATGCTGGGTTACGCCAAATCCTTTCTCTCTCTCTCTAAGTTCATTTATTGTGTGTGTATGTGTGATGGGGGAGGGCACATGCCATGATGCACATGTGGAGTTAGAGGACAACTTTGTGGAATTGCTCCTCACCTTGCACCTTTCCCATGGGCTCCAGGGATCAGACTCAAGTCATTAGGCTTACTAGGCAAGAAGTTTTGCTGGCTGATCTCCCCAACCCCCTCTCTCTGTACCCTAGTCTGGTCTCAAACTGTCTCAAGCTACTTCTTCAGACTCCCAAGTGCGGGGGTCTCTCCCTCTCTTTGCAGGTCGTTGGCCACCAGTCCACGAGGGCAGGGGGAGCAGAAGCGGTGAACGGAGTCAGGATGGCCAGTGAGCACTGACGGAAGAAAGCCCTTCCGGGGAGGCTGGTTCCACGGTGCAGTGAAACAGAAACAGCTCTAGATGCAGTGATACAGCTCCAGACTCAGTGAAACAGCTCAGTTTATTCAGTGGGAGAACTAGAGAAATTATAGTGTGGAGGCAGTAGCCAAAGCCTCAGCTGATAGGTGCTCATAGCATGCTTTATTTACATGTGGCAGTGGGCTCCTATCTTCCGACTATCAGGCAATGCCTGATTATCATATAGAAAAAACCTGGGGGTAGTTTTTACTCCAGGTAACTATGCCAAAGGTCATGTTCCAAATAAGGTCAGGCATCCGTGCTTGGTGGCACTTTCCAGGTAAACCAGGGAGAGAGCAGGAGGTCCCCTGCTGAAAAGGGGAGTCCTTCCCTTAGGGCTATCCAGACATGGAGAACTACAACCCTAACAGCAGGGTTTCCCAACACCCAAGCGCTGGGATTACAGACACATGTGACCTGCCTGGTTTAACATGAACGTTACATAATCCTAGTATCAGGAGGCTTTATTGTCAGCATGAGGATTAAATATATTACCTTTGACAGGCCTGATACCTAGTAGGTAGCATTATCTGAACATAAATCTTTCTGGATTTTTGGCCACTAATAGCTTACTTTTCAAAACAGTCATGTATTGTTTGATTTATTGATTTGTTTGTTGTATGTGTACTTATTTATTGTGCATACACACACACACACATACACGCACACACAGGACAACCTTCTGAAGTTGATTCTCTCCTTTCACCATGTGGGTCCCGGGGGTTCAATTCAGGCCATAAAGCTTGGTGGCAGGTGCCTTTACCTGCTGAGCCATCTCAACAGCCCCTGTTTTGTTTTCTTTTTGTCTTTTTCGTTTCTTTTCTTTTCTTTTTCTTTTTTCTTTTTTTGGTCTTTTTGGACAGGGTCTACCTGTAGCCCCAGCTGTCCTGGAACATACTATGTAGACCAGGTTGGTCTTGAACTCACAGAGATCCGCCTGCCTCTGCCTCTGGGATTAAAGGCATGTGCCACCATGCCTGGCTGTTGCTTTTATTATTTGTTTTTGGAGACAGAATTTTTCTATATAGTCCTGGCTGGCCTGGAACTCACTGCAGGTAAATCAGGCTGGCCTCAAATTTGTGGTAATCCTCTTAACCTCTCTCCAGATGCTGGAATTACAGGTGTGCACTACCACTCCTGCCAACATATCAAGGTTTAGATTCTCAGCCCATCTGCAGAGAAGAGTGGCAGTAACTCCCCTGATGCAAACTGCACATGTGGACCCCAGCACGTAGACCCACACCCTCGTGCTGTGTATCAAAGTTGTATTTTAGGAAATTGTTTATTACAAAATGAGTTATAAAAAGAAATTATTTCCATAAAAATTATTGTGAGGGGCTGGAGAGATGGCTCCGTGGTTAAGAACACTGTTGCTCTTGCAGAGGACCCAGGTTCAATTCCCAGCATCTACATGGAGGCTAACAACTACAGGTAACTCCAGTTCCAAGCAAGTTACCCTTTTGCTGGCCTCCTCAGGCATTGCATGCACATGGTGCACTTATACACATGCAGGCAAAACACTCATACACATAAAAAGAAATACATCAAAAAGAATTTAAGAAGAATTATTGGAATTAGTTCATCTGGGTAACTGGAAAGCTGGTAATGTATTCTTTTCATTCGTTAACTGCCTCGACCCCATCAAGTAACCATTTAAAATGAATTATATATGTAGTTACAGAAATAATGAGGCATTTGGTGTGATCCTTTTGTCTGGTTCCATTAGTTTCCCGGGGTAGCTGTGACAAAGTTCTGGAAACTGGGTCAAATGACAGATTTACTGTCTCCTGTTCTGGATCCTGGAAGTGTCAGCAGGGCCCTGAGGGCTTTTCTTCCTTCTTCTCTATTCTAGCCTTGCCTGTAATTCTTGGCAGTCTGTTTGTTTATTTATTTTTAAATTATTTTTTAAATTTTATGTGTATGAGTATATTGCCTGCATGTATGTAAGTGCACCCATGTCATGCAATGTCCATGGAAGTCAGAAAAAGATGTCAGATCCCCTGGAACTGGAGTTACAGGTGATTGTTAGCCACCGTGTGGGTGCTGGGAACTGAACCCAGGTCTTCTGTGGGAGCAGCCAGTGCTCTTAACTGCTGAACCATCTCTCCAGCCCTGGTAGTCCTTTTACTGTTTATTCCTTTATAGATTTTATTTTTACTTGTGTCTGTGCATGCATGCCATATGTATATGGGTGCCCATAGAGACCAAAAGAAGACATTGGATCCCCTGGAGCTGGAGTTACAGTTGTTAGCTACCTAATGTGGGTGCTGGGAACAGGACTCAAGTCCTCTGAAAGAACAAGTGCTTTTAGCCATTGAGCCATCTTTCCAGTGCTTATTTATTTTATGTATGTAGTTATACTGTTGTTATTTTTATGTGTATGAGCATTTTGTCTGCATGTATGTAAGTACACCCATGCATGCAATGCCTACAAAGGCCAGAAGAGGGCATTGGATCCCCTGGAACTGGAGTTATGGACAGTTGTTAGGCACCATGTGGGTGCTGGGAAATGAACCCAGGTCTTCTGCAGGAGCAGTCAGTGCTTTTGACCCATGAACCATCTCTCCAGCCTTCTTGCTAGTTTTAGCTCTTTGCTACTTAAGCAACCTGAGCAAGCTACCTCAGACTTGTAATCCCAGCACCTGGGAGACTGAGGCAGGCATTCACTGAGAGTTCAAGACCAGCTTAGGCTACACATAGTGAGTTCCAGTTCCAGGTTATTCTAAGCTATAGAATAAGAGACTGACTCAAAAAAAAATTAAACAAACAAAAGTTTAAGCAAGTTTCAAGCATCCACTATTTTCCACTATGGTTCTTATAAATCAGAATAACCAGATACTATGCTCTCTCAATTTGAACTCTTAGCACAGCTTACCACTGGCTACTTGCCAGTGTATTCCCTGTGAAATGAATCACAACCCAGAACAGTTGACACAGAATGACCAGCTGCACACCGCTCAATAAATATTAGTAGTTTTCCTTGTTTGTACTGATGGCTAACTCCTCCGAAACTAATTTGTTGTAGCAAAGAATAATAGAGTCTTGGGCTGGGGATAGAGGTCAGTGACTCAGCTGCTGCCCAGCATGTATGCAGTCCCAGGTCAAATTCCATGCAGGGAGAGAGGAAGGGAGATGGGAAGGAAAAGAGGGAGGGAGGGAGGGAGGGAGAAAGGAAGGAAGGAAGAAAAAAGGAAGGAAGGAAGGAAGGAAGGAAGGAAGGAAGGAAGGAAGGAGGAAGGAAGGAAGGAAAGGAGGGAGGGAGAAAGGAAGGAATGAAGGAAGGAGGAAGGAAGGAAGGAGGGAGGGAGGGAGGGAGGAAGGAAGGAATGAAGGAAGGAGGAAAGAAGGAAGGAGGGAGGAAGGGAGGGGAGGAAAGAAGGAAGGAAGGAGGAAGGAAGGAAGGAAGGAGGAGGAAGGAAGGAAGGAGGGAAGGAAGGAAGAAGGAAGGAAGGAAGGAGGAAGGAAGGAAGGAAGGAGGAGGAGGAAGGAAGGAAGGAGGGAAGGAAGAAGGAAGGAAGGAAGGAGGAAGGAAGGAAGGAAGGAGGAGGAGGAAGGAAGGAAGGAAGGAGGAGGAGGAAGGAAGGAAAGAAGGAGGAAGGAAGGAAGGAAAGAAGGAAGGAGGAGGAAGGAAGGAAGGAAGGAGGGAGGGAAGGAAAGGGGAGGAAAGGAAGGAAAGGGAAGAAGGGAGTCAGAGAGGACTCTTGACCCTGCTTAGGCACTCAAATCATTCAAGGAAGTGCTTGTCTGTCTGACCTAACTTATCACCTCCAACACTGAAGGCACACAAAAAAAGAGGAACAGAGATCTTATGGTCAGCTTTTTACCATATCTGTTCAACGCCTTCTAAAAGTACCCAAAGGTACTTTTCCTAAATTGTGCCACCTTAGATTTGGGAACAGCCAAAGCTTCACAGGACAGACCATCCTTGGAGGAGAGCAATTTTCCATGGTAGTGAGGCAGCACCCTGAGGCAGAGGTCTTCATCTCCAGGGAACCACCTTGTCCTTTCAAGCAATGAGGACCTCTTTAGACTACCCTTTGGAACCAGAACTGAGGTAAAGATCAGTGTAACCCATACCTTGGCCAGACGGCTTAGTCATGCATGCATACCTCTTGTCCCATACCCCAGTTCTTCCTTTGTTTAAGCCTAAAGCTCATGTTTGTACCCCCAAAGATGAACTTGGCAGTGGTTGGTCCCTTTTATGTGATCCTTTTCCCAACATGTTGGGTAAATCTCTTCTCTCTGCTTCTCATCATGCTGTATAGGAATGGGTGGCCAAGTCTAGCTTGTTGGGGCTGCCAGAGCTGGGACTACTGCCCTAAAACCCTGTTTACAAGTCCTCTATTTTTTTTTTTTTTTTTTTTTTGATCTTTTTGAGACAGGGTCTCCCTGTAGCCCCAGCTGTCCTGGAACTCACTATGTAGACCAGGCTGGCCTTGAACTCACAGAGATCCACCTGCCTCTGCCTCCCAAGTGCTGGGATTAAAGGTGTGTGCCACCATGCCCAGCTTCAACAAATCCTTTTATAAGAGGTGCCTATCAGCCTGTGGTCAGTACCTGATGTTCATTACCTCCAGGGTCACAGCTCTGTTTCTGGGCAGACCAGAGATGCATTTGCTGCTTTATAACCCTTATTACACTTATAACCTCAACTTTCCATTATGAGTGAACATTAATCATAAGAGAGACTGAATAAGGGAAATCTGCCTCTACAACTATAACCTGAACTTCGAGCACATGACCTTCAAAGAGGCATTTTTACAAAGGACAGCATACCAGACAGAAAACCAATGTATTTCTCACCTCTGTCAAGGTTTATTGTCCCGGTGTAAGTTCATGAGAATTAGGACTTGTTTTTCTGATAGCGTTAAAAGAAATCTTCATGATCAGCAACGGACGTTGAAATGGAATGATACGGGCAGGAGGGCTGATAGGCAGGTGCAAGCCTGGGAGGCTAAGAGGTTTTTTTTTCCTCTAAATAAATGGACTACGTTAAAATAGCAACTTCCCCTGGTAGCAGATCAGCATTTCTTCAAATCAGACTGTCGTATTTTCTGCAACAGCAGTCACTGGTTTGATGACATAAGCATCCTTTCCGGCTCTCCTTTGGAGACAAGTTCTATTCCTCTGGAAAATTTTAAGCATGGAAGTGTATTTTGGTCTAACATGTTGTTGCCAGCAATCCCAAGAATAAAACCCAAAGAAAACCAGTTTTTCTAGAGAGACCCATAGCAATGTTGCTTGTGGTCTATGAAAATCTCTTAACCTGCAGCTGATAAGATGAATATTCATGACTATGACCTTGAAGGTTGTCAATCAGAGGAGAATAAAGGAGCGCATTCGAAACATAAAAAACACAAAATGCATCCTTATGCATCAAACTAGGTCGGTGTGAGAGCTGGTGGTGGGGACAAGCAGCCTCAACAAGAAATGTGTGAAGATCCCGAAGGTCACAGACCCTGAATTTGTTTTGAGAAGGTTCTTAAGCTGCCTGCTGCTTCTCATCTTTTCTTTGACCAGTTTGATAATGTGGGCTTTCATTTCTTATTTTCCCGGGCAGACAAACCCACACAGCCTCTCGCAGGTCTGTTCTGCTGTTTTGTTTTGTTTTGTGACAGTGTTATGGTAAAAGTCATTGCCAACTCCCTTAAGAGTTAATCCAGCTGAGCAGGTCAGTCACCTGGCCAAGAGACCGCCCCTTAGGAAGGCGGGTGCACCGTATGCCTTAATGTGCTAATATGCTTTTCCTATCCAGAATTCTCGCTCCCAGTGCAGTCCCTGTGAGCCACCCCGAGGACAGGACGGGTTGGGTCTGCCTTCAGAAAGGCAGAACTACTCCTTCGTCCTCTCTCCTTTCCTCAGACGCTGGCTGGAGCCTAAGCATGCTTTCTCTGGCACGCTGGTGCTCTTACTCTTTCTCCCCGCCGTGGATGCTGGTCTACCGTGTGGCTGACCTCCATGCTGGATTAACGCAAACTGTATGGCTTGTTGCCTTCCCTTTCGCATTCTTCTCCTGGTAGCTGCCGAGGTTTATTGCTTGACTTCCCTGAGGTTTTACTTTTAAATTCTAATAAAATCATCCATGAGCTTCCATTCGAGTCTGTTCTTAAATTCTTTTCTTAATGAGATTTAAAACCCCAACAGAGGACCCTGAATTTTTCAGTATCAACAGGTTCCCCTATAGCCCAGGTTGGCTTCAAATTTCTTATGTAGTTAAGGCTGGCCTTGAATTTCTGATCTTCCTGCCTCCACCTCTGAAGTGCTGGGACTACAGGTGTGAGGCTGGGGAGACTTGGCTCTTTTGTACTTCAGGATGCCATAGATGGTGGCGGGAATGGTAAGACACAGACTGGCTTCCCCAGCTCCGCTCTCCAAGAGTGGTTTTAAACTTTGATCCACCTTCAAAGTCTCTGCTTTTCCCTCTAGTTGTTTATTCAGTGACATTTCAGGATGTTTCATTTACTTATATCAAATCAGAAGGAACCATTCAAACAGGAAATGGGAGGGTAGCTTAAGCCACTGTTTTAAAAGTTCAGGCAATACTAGATATACTGGCACACATCTGTGATCCCAGCACTGGGATGCTGAGATAGGAGGATTGTGAGTTTATAACCAGCCTGCCTGGCTACACAGTGATACTCCTGACTCAAACACTAAACTAGTGTTTGGCATGATGGCTTATAATTCCAACACTCAGGAGAAAGAGGCAAGAGTTTGAGGCCAGCCTGGGCTCACTAGTGAGTTCTAGGTCAATCAGAGCTATAGAGCAAGACCTTTTTTTTTCGTCTTTTTGAGTCAGGGTCTCCCTGTAGCCCCAGCTGTCCTGGAACTCACTATGTAGACCAGGCTGGGCTTGAACTCACAGAGATCTGCCTGCCTCTGCCTCCCGAGAGCTGTGATTAAAGGCATGCAACACCATACCCAGCTAGACCCTTTCTTAAAACAAACAAACAAACAAAGCAAAAATCAACAACAAACAAAATAAAGCAATCTAGTTTAGGGGTTTTGTTTTATTTTGTTTGTTGTTGATTTTTGCTTTGTTTGGTTTTTGTTTGTTTGCTATTTGTTTTTTAAGTTGAAACATCCAGGCAAGGTGCAGAACTTGGACACCAGGGAGACCTCTCTGTAGAGAGGGCCATCTCTCAGGAGCTATGACCTTGGGTTGAAGGACATGGCCATCCTGCAGTAACCCTTCGGAAGTGAGTGGAACACCCCCTTTCTCTTCCTTTCAGAACAAGAGGTGGATTTTCCTTATAACCACTGACTTTCATTTATATGAGTCCCTGCCAGGGCCCTCTGTGGGCTCTAGTGTGTTCACATGGCCATGTGGTTTTGTAAAATTACAAATGGAAAATGGTGCTACTGCAGTTGATTGGGTCTCTTCACGTTCCAACTTACAGCAGGCATGGATGGGTTCTGCTGAGGGGAGCTGAGCTGCAGATGTATGCAGTCCCCAGTCATGGCTGTGGCACTGCCTTCCCACCATCGCCTGTGCTGATTCACTGAGCAACTGCAGCTCTGTTCCGTGCCAGCCTTGCTAGAAGCCTGGGGAAGAACTGAGTGAGCAAAGCCGAAGTCCTTTTCAGTGGGGGAGGAAGGAGGCTGGTTGGTTCTTTTTTCTGTTGCTAACACTAGGTGACATAGACTGGGTAATTTACAAAGAGTAAAGATTTATTTAGTTTAGGGTTCCAGAGGCTGAGACGTCCAATACCAAGGTGCTGGCATCTGGGGAGGCACTTCTTGCATCATGACATGGTAGAGGGCAACACATGGCAAGATAGAGCACATGTGTACTCGCTCAGCTCTCTCTCTCCTTCTTCTTACAAAGCCACTAATGCCATCATTGGAGTCCTAGCCCCAAGATCACATTAGTCCCAATTACCAAAGGTATATTAATATATAAATTGGGGGATTAATTTCCAACACCCGCATGCTGGAGGCACACGTCCAAACCATAGCAAAGTGTCAGGGTGCATTCAAGTATGATCTATTTGTAGCTATCATGTCTTGTAAAGAAACCCATAATCACCGGCGTGGTGGCACACGCTTTTAATCCCAGCACTCGGGAGGCAGAGGCAGGCGGATCTCTGTGAGTTCAATGCCAGCCTGGTCTACATAGTGAGTTCCAGGACAGCTGGGGCTACAGAGAGACCCTGTCTCAAAAAGATGAAAAAAAAAAAGAAAAAGAAAAAGAAACCCATAATCTTGCCTGATGAAGAAGATCACTTGCTTGGAATGTTAAAAGGAAGTGCCAGACAGCCAAAGCCATCGGGGTCCGATGGGTATCCTTCAGATAGCAAAGAGCATTCAGTCCCACTCAATCAGACCTGCACCTCGGACCTCCTTCTGAATCCCTCATGTCATTCATCCCTCACATCCAATCAGTCACTACATCTAGACCCTTCTGCCCTCCCTTCTGTCTCTCATGTCTTCTCCATCCCCTGGTCCTGCCCATCACCTTACTCTCCTGACTGTGTGGTTTGTCCTTGATGGGTCTCCTTCTGCTGTTGGCTGCTCTCTGTCCAAAATGCAAAAACAAACTCATGGGAAGCTCAAGGCCAGCACTCAGAGGGTCTTAAGAGTGACTGTGGTGTGACATGTGCAGACACAGCTCTCTCAGAGCAAACCACAGTGCTATGCCCAACTGAATCAATAAAACTAGAAGCAACCAAGGGAAGAACTAAGAGTGAGGATCCAGAGCTAAACCAAAGCCTGAGTCCATGAGGACATTAGAAACAAGAACTTATTAGATACAGTCTGAGTGAGTCTGTCCCTTGGGTCAGTACCAGAGGAAGGAGTTGCATATACTTCTAAGAAGTCTCTGTGTAGAGATATACCAGGTAGTCAGGTTGCACTCAGAGACTGGAGACAGGGGGATAAGAAGTTCAGGGTCATCCTCCACTACACAGGCAGTTTGAGGACAGGTTGTACTACATGAGACTCTGTCTGAACAAAACAAAAGAAAATAAAACAACAAAACAAATATTTTTCTCAACTAAGTGTGGTGGTTCACACCTGTAATTCCAACACTCAAGAGGGAGGCTGAGGCAAAAGGATGTAAGTTTGAGGCTAGCCTGACCTACAGAATGAAATCCTGTTTTTTTAAAAAATCGAGACTGGAGAAAGGGTTCAGCGGTTAAGAGCACTGACTGCTCTTGCCAACAGAGGACCTGGATTTGGTTCCCAGCACCACCATGGTGGCTAACAACTGTCTGTAACTCCAGTTCCAGGGGTTCAATGCCCTCTTCTGACCTCCATGGGCACTGCATGACATGAGTGTACTTATATACATGCAGACAATATACTCATACACATAAAATAATTATCTACCAGTATCTTGTATTTTTTTAAATAATAAAAAATCTCATAAACTGTCCTGCTAAAGGGTCCTGGTACAAAAAAAGGGGTCCCTTTTGTACAGCAAAGGAGTGTTGTCCAGTGCTCAAGAAGGGAGGGATGGTATGATTGCTTTGACAGCTATTCCTAGGAGAGAAAGAACTGAACCCTTGGGAAAAGAATGTCAAGGACAATGAGGAAGGGACCATTTGAATCTGCTGGCTTGAGCCCTTGGTTAGAACAATGAGAGCTAGAAGTGAACTAACTTTGGAAGGCAACTTTGAGACTAGGTGTGGGCTGGGCTGCTGTCTATGTATCCCCATGGATCACAGCAGGACCAGAACCTCACAAGAGGGCCAGATCAGAGCAGGATCTTTCTGGAACTTTCTTGGGTAGTGATCCTTGAGAAGTTGAGAAGAGAAATAAGGCAGTTGACTGCCACTGAGATGTGTGGCTTTGGGGCATATGTTGAGACATTTATTTGGGGCTCACAGAAACAACTAGATTGTGATATCTCTGTCTCTGTGAGTGACTGTCACTCTGTCTCTGTCTTTCTCTATATCTGTTTTTCTCTGTGTGTATTCATGCACACCTGGAGGTCAGAGGTCAACACCAGATGTCTTCCTCAATGCTTTCTATCTTATTTCAGGGGGCAGGGTCTCTCAGTGAACCTGAAGCTTGCAGATTAAGCTAGACCAACTGGCCAGCATGTCTCAGGAATCCTCATGTCTCTGTCTTCTCAGTGCTGGGATTAGGGATATTTCAATCCCATTGATGGGAGTTCCACTCTTCTCATCTCCTTATCCTTCAAGAACCCACTTTCAAATACAGTCAGACTGGGGATTGGATTTTGGTATGTGAATTTGGGGAAGGGAAGATCCTATCTGCAGAGAGAGCTTGCCTTTGTTTCCGTTTCCCTTGGCTCTTCCTGTCAGAAGAGAGCAGAACTTTTCAAATGAACACACAGAAGGGTAGAAGAGGAGTGATGGAGAGAGAAGGCCTCCTGGGCTGAGATTTAACAGTTTAAGAATGCAAGAATGGGAGAAGGGATTTTTGAGATACAGGAACATGGGCTACGTACTGGATTTTCTTTACAGCACCTCTTTACAAGATGTTGGTAGATAATAAATTTGTTTTTAATTACTTTCAGCTCCTTGATTGCGCTTCTTTAATGCAAATGATGCTTTCAAATGTGAATCTGAGCATAGCCTGAGCCCACAAAACCTTTAGACAAATGGAGGTAACATTATATGGCCAGTAAAAATAGGAAGGAAGGATTATTTACTAGTAATGGAGGAACCTAAATTAAATACCACAGCTTCCCTGCCAGATGGACCCAGCAAGGCTACAGGGAAATGACCTGTCAGGTACATTGAACAGTTTTCTGATGGCAATTTGAATTGCACATCATTTTATTTTCCAGGTAGTCTGCCATGTAGGAATTTATCAAGGAACATACCCCGATAAAGGCAAGAACTCATCTACAAATACCTTTGTCACAAGGAGTTTATAACAGTAACCTCCTCCCCAAACTAAAAACAACTTTATACTTCTGAGCAAGGTATTGGCTAATTAAATCACAGTATGTAGCCCTGAACTCATGGTCCTCCTGCCTTAGCCTTCAGAAGGTTGGGGTGATAGTGTTGTACCTTATCCGCTGCTTATCCACTGGACCCCCAAAAGACCACCGAGGACCCAACACACCAAAATGCAAAAGCAAAGGTTTACGGTTTATTCGGGCTTAAGCTCAGGCTCTCAGACCTCACCAACTCAACGGATCCGTGCTGAGAGCCCAGAGTAAGGGAGAGTGGAGCCTTTTATAGGTTTTAGACAAAGAGAGGAGGGGGATACCGAAGACACATTTTGGTTGGTTCAAGGAGCCCGTGCGCGCCAACATAATTTTAAACTGATTGGATGTATAAGATGCAGCCCTGGAAGTTTCTTATTGGTAGGTGCTATTCTCAGGGCTGTGGAATGTGCTGTTATCTGTGGGGCCAGGAGTCTCCGTTTTTACCTTATAGGGCAGTTTTCATGCCTGGGCTTGCTTAATCTATAGTTTCCCGGAAGGGGGGCGGATAGCAGGTGGGGGTCAGGGTATGCCAGGGCATGTATAGGCATGTCTAAAACAGCAGCCAAGCATTTTACAGAAGCTAAAAGAGCAATTAGTGGGGGTCTGGAGGGATTAGGGGTAGCGGGCGAATGAAGAGGGTCTCAGGGTCCTACATTCACCCTTTCTCTTGTAACTGGGTAACCCAATCATGGGTTCTGGTCGGCCAGCTCACAGGTATCTAGGGGGATCGTGCTAAGGGGCATATAGACTTGCTGCCTCTGAACCATAAGTTGGATGGTACCTAACCTGTCCCTCATGAACTGTACTAATCTATTGAGGATGCATGGCCCAAATGTGAGTATTAAAAATATGACTATAAGAGGACCTAAGAGGGTGGAGATGAGGGTTGTCAACCAGGGAGATTGGTTGAACCAGGACTCAAACCATCCCTGTATGGCCTCTCATTCTAGTCTCCGCTGTTCCAACCCTTCTCTTATTTTGGCCATGTTATCCTTTATTAATCCTGAGTGGTCCCTATAAAAACAGCATTCTTCTCTTAGGGCGGCACATAGATCACCCTGCTGTAAGAACAGGAGGTCTAATCCCCTACGATTTTGCAGAGCTAGCTCAGCCAGCGAGCTCAGATTCAGAGATCTGAATCTAAGCTGGCTCTGAGCTGGGAATAATGCTGATCTTGACTTGCCAGGGCTGTGGCTCCTGTCCCTATCCCAGCAGCAATCCCTGTCCCAATGAGGAGACTTAAAGTTACTGCGGTTATTGGCTCCCTTCTAAGTCTAGTGAGGCTGGTAGTTCTTGGGCCTTTTAGACTAGTATAGAGGGTTAAGAAATCTTCATGAGTGTGGTAGGTGATTCTAGGCAGGAGTCTGATAATAACACAGAAACCAGATGTTCTCTACAGGACTTCCCGATTTACACAGGCTGTTAGTCCTGTGGTGCAGGCCCACCAGGTGTCATTGTGAGGCAGGAGGAACTGCCCCCTCCCTGTGACATTAAGGGAGAGGATGGTGTTGCAGAGGCTAGTATAGGTCATCGGGACCTGGCCAACACAGGTCCCAAGGCCAGTTACCTGAGATAGGGTAAGAGAAACATTTGATAGCCATCTGCATTCTGTGTAATCCATGAGGGAGAACATTCCTTGTACAGCAATTCCCTCATAATATGGGGGGGGGGCAACACCATAGCAGAGCCAGCAAGAGAAGGTAGCGTTCGGGTTGGTTGCATTGAGGAAGTAATAAGGTGAATTTAGCATCTGCAAAAGAATTTCCCGGGTCGGGGTAGTGGCAGGAGGAGGAGGAATAGGATCTGCCCTTGAGGACA
>NW_008360326.1:9168281-9169022 GCF_000622305.1 Nannospalax galili | reverse complement strand
TCTTGGAGGTAGAGTTGATGACCGTCCCCATGGTGGGGTTGGTGATTACCCAAGTTAAGTTTTAGGGTATATGGGGATTTATGTTACTTGTAGGAAAGGTGCCATCAGCTGATAAGCAGTTCAATGTCAACAATAGACAGGTTAGCAGGAAGGGTCTTGTCGGATGCGGAGCCTGAATGGATTCGAAGGGTGTGGGGATGCCTTCCAGGTGTCTCCCTTGTAATCCTCTGGGACTGCAAATGGGTCGGCAGGTTTTGTGTGGGAGTAGTGCACCCAAGCTGCAACACAGTCCACTTTGAGTGCGGTGGGAGTCGTCAAGAGGATCACGAAGAGGCCCTTCCATCTTGGCTTGAGATTTTTCCGTTGGTGTCTGTGGATGAAGACCCAGCCACCTGGTTTAAACCTGTGGAATTGTGGGGGTACAGCAGCTTCATATATGGCTCTGAGTTACGGCCAGACCCGTTGGTGGGTTAGCTGCAACCGCTGGAGTGAGTCTAGTAGGTTCTGATCTCCCAAGGCTGATACTAGGTCAGCTTGGAGGCTAGGTATTATAGGAGAGGGGTTTCCATGCATGATTTCAAAGGGGGTCAAACCCATCTGGTATGGAGTGTTTCTTACTCTATAAAGGGCAAAGGGGAGGAGAGCCACCCAGTCTGCACCAGTCTCTAAAGCTAATTTGGTTAAGGTCTCTTTTAGAGTTCTATTCATTCTCTCAACCTGTCCTGAACTCTGGGGTCTATA
>NW_008360326.1:9167379-9167831 GCF_000622305.1 Nannospalax galili | reverse complement strand
GGGGCTATAGTGGGGAGTTTTAGGCAGTTCCCTTGTTCCGGGATCAACAAGAATGGGCAGGATCATGGAGGTCAGGGCTATTTCTTTAGCTGTCCTGTCCGCCAGATTATTTCTCTTCTGGGTGGGGTTGTTTCCTTTTTGGTGACCCAGGCAGTGGATTATGGTTAGTTTTGTTGGGCCCCAGAGGGCTTGCAGGAGGTCTAAGATCTCTTGTTTATTTTTAATAGTTTTTGCCTCTGCAGTAAGGAGGCCCCTCTCTTGATAGATGGCCCCGTGAATATGGGCAGTGGAAAATGCATATCTGCTATCTGTGTAGACATTCAGTCTCTTTCCTTTACCCATCTTTAGGGCTTTGGTAAGCACTATCAGTTTAGCTTTTTGGGCCGATGTACCTATTGGCAGTGGCTTGCCCCAAATGACTCTCGAGGTGGTTGTGACTGCTCCCCCAGCAT
>NW_008360326.1:9162675-9166525 GCF_000622305.1 Nannospalax galili | reverse complement strand
CCCAGGAATTCCCTCACCTGTTTTCTGGAGGTCGGTGCAGGTCTTTATCGCAGTCTCTTTGCGGGCCTTAGTCAACCACCGCTGCCCCTCCTTGAGGATGTACCCTAGGTAAGTCACTTCTTGCAGACATATCTGAGCTTTTTGTGCTGAGGCCTGGTATCCCAAGTCCCCAAGAATGTAGAGTAAGTCCTCTGTCCCCTCCAGGCAGGACTTCTGGTCTGGTGCTGTGATCAATAAGTCATCTACATATTGTAACAGGCTTATGTTGGGGTGTTGGAAGAACCCAGATCTTCATGCAGGGCCTCATTGAATATAGTTGGAGAATTTTTAAACCCTTGAGCAGTCGCCTCCAGGTCAGCTGGCCATTGATTCCTGCCTCTGGATCATGCCATTCGAAGGCAAAGTAGGGCTGACTGCTGGGAGCTAGTGGCAGGCTGAAGAAGGTGTCCTTGAGGTCCAGAACTGTATACCATTGCTGATCTGGTGGCAGCGTACTGAGTAACGTATAAGGGTTGGGGACAGTGGAATGAATGTGAGTGACTCTCTTGTTCACCTCCCTCAAATCTTGTACCAGTCTATAGTCCCCAGATTGGGGCTTTTTGACAGGCAGGAGTGGGGTGTTCCAGGCAGACTGGGTCATTCTCAGCACCCCCAGTTCCATTAATCTTCTGATATGTGGAGTAATTCCACGTTTTGCCTCTAGGGGCATAGGATACTGGCGCACTTTAACAGGGTCCACCTCTGCTTTGAGTTCAACATATACAGGAGGCCTGTGTCCTGCCAGACCCATACCCCCTGTTTCTGCCCAGGCTTGGGGAAATTTTTGGAGCCAATCTGATATATCAGGGTTTGGTTGGATTGGCTCCTGATGGAGTCTATATTCCTCAGTCAGGTAGTTGGTGACTAGAACCTGAACCAGTGCCCCATTATGAGGCAGGGTGGCTCCTTTAGCTGTGAAGTGGATCTGTGCCCTCATTTTTGACAATAAATTTCTTCCCAGAAGTGGGTAGGGACATTCTGGGATTACTAGAAATGAGTGGGATACCCAGCCCTTCCCTAAATCTACTGTTCTTCAGGTAGTCCATGAATAGGGCTTTGTTCCTGTTGCCCCCTGTACCCATGTAGTTCTGGAGGACACTGGCCCTCTTGGCTCCAATAAAACCGAATTCTGGGCACCAGTATCCACTATAAACTCAACTGGTTTCCCCTCTATTTTCAGGGTTACCCTGGCTCAAGGAGGGGACCGGAGCCCCATCTCCCCTAGTCACTGTCTTCACCCCCAATTAGAGCCGGTAATTCCTTAGCTGATTGCTTATTCTTCTTTGGGCAGTCCTTCACCGAGTGCCTTTCCTCCTTGCAGTATGCACACTGGTTTTTCCCTACCTTATTTCGTGATCTGGATCCTGCCGGTGAGCTTCCTCCATACTGGGAGTTGGTTGCCCATAATATCTCTCTGAGGTCCTTCTTGTGGCGGGCCTGTTGTCTCTCCAGGACCCTGGTCTGGCTTGCTTCCTGTCTTTTTTCTTTTCTTTCCTCTCTTTGTTCTGCTGTCTCCCTTCTATTATAAACCTTTCCCTCCACTGCTATCAAGTCCTTAAGGTTCTTTTCTCTTAGTCTATCTAAAGACTGTAACTTTCTCTTGATGTTAGGGGCTGCCCGGCTAATGAAAGCAAACATCACAGTTTGAGCTGATTCCTCTGCTTCTGGGTCATGCAGAGTCAAGGACCCTGGTCAGGCTTGCTTCCTGTCTTTTTTCTTTTCTTTCCTTTCTTTGTTCTGCTGCCTCCCTTCTATTATAAACCTTTTCCAGCAGAAGGCATCTTGTAACCTCTCTAAGTATGAGGCTGGGCTCTCTTCAGGCCCGTGTCTGACATCATTTGATAGACCTTAGACATATTGGCAAGTTTTTGAGCCGCCATTTTGAGACCCGCTAACAGAGTCTGGTGGTAGACGAGGAGCCTCTCCTTACCTTCTGCTGTATTGTAGTCCCAGTTGGGACAGCTAGGGGGAAAGCTGGCATTAATGATGCCTGGGTCTGTGGTAGGGTCCCTGGTGGGGCCTGGAATCAATTTCTGGGCTGCCTCCAGGATCCTGTTTCGCTCTTCAGTAGTGAACAGGACACTTAGGAGCTGGTGGCAATCGTCCCAGGTGGGCTGGTGAGTGAAGAGAACAGTTTCCAATAAGTTAATCAAGTCCCTGGGGTTTTCAGAGAAAGGCTCATTCTGTGAGCACCAATTGTAAAGCTCACTGGTGGCAAAGGGCCAGTAATGAAAGGGCTGATTGCCCTCTCTGTCTGGGGGCCCCGCTGGCTGGAGGGGGAGGACAATGGTGTCAGGCTGGGGGGCTGTTCCCCTCTGGCTCCATGTGGCCTGTGCAGGTCCCTGTGGAGGCAATGGTGGCTCCTCAGGGTTAGGAGGTGGGGCCTGCACTTGTGGCACTGTTGGCGGGGTGCCCATCTGAGAGGAGTAGGGTGGGGGAAAGATGTTGTTCTCCTCCATGCCTCTCTGGAGAATGGGTTTCTCTTCTGCCTTTGGTCTGAGAGGGAGGACCTGCAGAGGTGGAGGGGCAGCATTTGGATTAATTGGGAGAAGGAAGGACTTGACCCAGGCGGGGGGGCATTGGGTTGTTCAATGAGGTCTCGCCAGGTCACAATATATGGGATCTGGTCCTGGTGGCCCGTCCATGGGCAGGAGACGTGGTCCTCTACCCTGGAGATCAAACTCAGGTTAAAAGTCCCTTCAGGGGGCCATCCAACATTGAAGGAGGGCCAATCAACCGAACATAAAGTTGTCCATTTCTTTTTCTTTACATCTACACTATTGTCATGGGCAATCGTCTTAATGTACCCACAGTGGACTAGTGTAAGATCTAGAGGGGAAGATGGGGTGTTGCCCATAGTATTTATCAGTCCCGTCCATTTCGTCAACAAAGAAATTAGAACAAAGATCACAAGACACAAGAACGACACAGACAGACAGAGGGCCCAAAATAAACTACTGTGGTGTTCAGATGGTCTGGACTCTCGGCCGTTTATGAATTCCCTGGCTCGATTATGCCAAAGACCGTACGGATAGGACGCACGTATCCCAACAGGGTCACGAGGTCCTCTGAGGTTTCAGATGGACTAGTGTCCTGGTGGGGTGTCCAGTGGGGTACACCCACCCCGACGAGGATGGGGACATCTCCCGAATCCTCCAGGTTGCCCTGCTAGCATTCCAGTGACAAAAAAACTGAGATCAGATGGCTGCGACCAAAGGGAAAGTATAGAAAAGACAGGCAGAAAAACACAGTTTTTACAAAAACTTACCCAGCTGGTTGATCACAAACCTTTTGGTGTCGGTTCCTCTTCGGGGGGGGGGTCTCTCCCTGGTGGGGTGTCCAGTGGGGTACACCCACCTCGACGAGGATGGGGACATCTCCCGAATCCTCCAGGTTGCCCTGCTAGCATTCCAGTGACAAAAAAACTGAGATCAGATGGCTGCGACCAAAGGGAAAGTATAGAAAAGACAGGCAGAAAAACACAGTTTTTACAAAAACTTACCCAGCTGGTTGATCACAAATATTTTGGGGTCGGTTCCTCTCCGGGGTCTCTGGGGGGATCACAGGTGAGCCCCCAAATGTTTTACCTCATCCACTGGATCCCAAAAAGACCACCGAGGACCCAACACACCAAAATGCAAAAGAAAAGGTTTATAGTTTATTTGGGCTTAAGCTCGGGCTCTCAGACCTCACCAACTCAACGGATCTGTGCTGAGAGCCCAGAGTAAGGGAGAGTGGAGCCTTTTATAGGTTCTAGACAAAGAGAGGAGGTGGATACCAAAGATACATTTTGGTTGGTTCAAGGAGCCCA
>NW_008360326.1:9142840-9159721 GCF_000622305.1 Nannospalax galili | reverse complement strand
CTTGACTATTTTCAATATCGTAGACTTAAGTCGGGAGCTTAAAGAAAAATCTGAAATGTTAACTACTTATTATATTCCAGCCACTGTGCTAAGGACATTAGACACATTATCTCATACCTTGTGATACAAATGTTTATTACCCCCCATTTTACAGTTGAAATATCCCCAGGCACAGCTCAGAACACTAAAATGGTATCTAAGGACGCACAGATGCTGAGGCTTCCTTCCAGGCAGCATAACTGCAGCTGAGCAGAGCCTCTGAGTTCACATACACCCAGAAGTGCCACCACAGTTGCTGAATCACTGGACAGAAGCCATAGATGAGTCAACAGTACAATATACCCTTGAACAGACTGCTCTTGCAGAGGACCCAGGTTCAATTTCCAGCACCCATGTGGTGGCTAACAACTGTCCATAACTCAGTTCCAGAGAATCTGACACCCTCTTCTGTCCTCTGAGGGCATTGCACGACACGGGTGCACTTACATACATGCAGGCAGTACACTCATACACATAAAATAAAAATAAAAACAAAAAATAAAATATCTTTTAAAGAAAAAAAAAGCTCTCTTCTTAAAATTTTTTTGGCATTTATTTATTTCATATGTTATGATGGGGGAGGGAGGTAAGCACATGCCACAGTGTGTATTGGGAATGCAGAGGACATCTCTTGGGAATTGGTTCTCCTCTTCTACCATGTGGGTTCTGGAAACTGAACTTAGGTCATCAGACTTGACATCAAGCACCTTTACCCATTAAGCCATCCTGCTGCCACTTAAAATTTTTCTTTACAGCTGCAAACTGACGTTCTCTGAAGAAGCTCTGTCTATGTTAAAGATCCTGTAGATCGCCAGGCCTCAGCTGAGAAGTGGAAGATTCAGGTCAAAAGCGAAAGTTATCTTAGGCTATCTAAGGTCCTTTTAATGACCATTAACCTTCACTTTTGCATCTGCCGAAACAGTCTGGTGACCGATAGATAAACATCTTGGAATGTATTCCTAAACTTTGCTGACCTCCACACTCCACCAGCCTCATAAGATTTAAGTGTATAAGAAGAGATTTCCTTGCTTTGCTGTTTCTTACCTATGTGATCCTCACACCAATATAACTGGTAAATGAACTGATGCATGATCTGCTTTGATCCTATGACTGTAAAAGTTCATGTACCTTGTAAACAAGCAAGCTAGTTAGGCTAACTTGAATCCATGTTCCTGGGCCCTGGTCACTCATATTTGACTCTGATAATCTCTCTCTCTCTCTCTCTCTCTCTCTCTCTCTCTCTCTCTCTCTCTTTCCCCTTTTTTCCCCTACTTTTTTGCCATTTTGAGATAGTGTCTCATTGTATTGTCTCAGCTAGCATGGAACTTGCTATGTAGACCAGGCTGGCATCAAATTTACAGCTATCCTCCTGCCTCTGCCTCCCTCCTGATTGCTGGGATTACAGGTCTGTGCCACCATAGCCTGTCTAAACTTGCCTAAACTATTTTCTTATTTACTTTAAAATAGAGTCATTATGTCTACATCATCAAACTCTTGACTTCTCATGGAACATAGATGATTTATTTTTGGTGGATGGAGTGACTAATCTTTTATGGACATAGCTACTGAGTTCTTACTGATTATCGAATTTCATCTTTCAAGGCTGGGTGCTATGGATACTGTGGTTACCGCTAATTGGCCACTGCTTATAGGGTGTAATGTGCCGTTACTAGTTGTAATGTTACCGTTTTAAATGGCAGAGTCTGCTGGTCTTAGAGTACTGTTTCTCAGCCTCGGTACTGTTAATTTTCATGGTGGGGAGCTGACCTGTAGAGTGTTCAGTAGCATCTCTAGCTTCTAGCTACTGGATTTCAGCATCTGTTCTCCATCCTCCCTCATCATCATCCTCATTTGTGACTCTCAGAATTATCACCTTTCATTGCCAAAGGTTCCTTAGGGGCAAACTGATTCTAGAGTGTGAGGTGCTAAATCTAGAGATCTAGAGCCTCACACTAGACCAACTGCTGTGACTTCGATGGCTTCTCCCAAATTTGTGTTGAAACACAGTGGTTTTGTTTGTTGAGACATAGTCTCAAGTAGCCCAGGCTGACTTGAGCTTGCTGTGTAGCCAAGGATAACCCTGAACTTTTGCTTTTCCTGTTTCTATTTCCCCAAGGTGGAGATAATAGGCGTGAGTCAACACATCTTGTTTGTTGTGGTGCTAAGGATCAGGCCCAGGCTTTGTGCAAGCTGTGCAGGCACTCCACCAACAGAGCTTCATCCCCAGCCCTCATGTTGATTGCTAGTATAAGTGCTGAGTGGTGGGATCTTAAAGAGGTGATTAGGGCATGAGATTTCTGCCCTCCTGGATGGAGTCATGCACTTATCAAAATGAGCTGATCATCCTGGGAGTGTTAAGTTCCTGATAAGATGGTTTGTCCAGACCCATCTGTCTCTCTTACTCTGGAGTTTTTTGCCCTTCCATTGGTCTCCCAGCATAGGGTGGTGCAGCAAGAATGTTCCTAGCTGATTCAAGTGCCATGCTCTTGCACGGCTCAGCCTCCAGAACGGTGAGACATTTCTTTTCTTTATAAATTATTCAGTTGTAGTACTCCATGAAAGTCATAGAAAACTGATGAAGATACCAATTCTTTAAACTGTGTGCATTTGAATTCCCTGAGGACCTTGTTAAAAATGCAAGTTCCAGTCCACTAGGCCTGGGTATGGAGCCCAAGAGATTGCCCTCGTGACAAGCTTCAAGGTAATGCAGACACTACTAATCAGAAAACATTCTCAAATAGCTAGGTTCTAATGCTTGCATACAGGCAGGGCTAGTGCAAGTGCTGATTTGAATGCAACAAGGGTTATGTGCAGTACCATTCATGCCCTTGAGAATGACCATGACCTCTGAGTATTTACAGGATTATATTATACTATCTTATAGAATCCGTAACTATGGGGATCACAAATACACTGAAGGTTATAATCTTAGGATCCTGTACTGCATTAATTTGTATGTGTGATATTTATTATTCATTTGGAAAGCCTTTTCTTTAATTGCCACAACATTAATCTTTTTATTATAAAAAAAGCAATTTCAATTTGATCTTCATTGACAGCAAATGCTTCCATTTTGTTATGGGACACTTCCTTGATATAACCACACTTTATCATCTAATCAAAGTACAGTTTTGGGATCATGGCAAAAATTGTTATCCCTTTAAATATCCGAGGAGTCTAACTGGCAAGTAGACGTGCCTTGTGTGTTAGGACAGATGTGATTTGGAAGAGCTGAGCCGGAAAATGCATTTGTCAAAATTAATGAATACTTTCTCCAACTTACATAACTGGAACACAATTATTCCTTGATATCTGGAAGTCACTGAGTTTAAGACCAAAGAGTCTCCAACCTGAGGGTACTCAAGTCCCCTATATAAAAAGGTATAGTATTTGCATGTAACCTATGCTCATCTTCCCTCTCAATTATGTCTGGAGTACTTATACTACCCAGCACAATGGAAGTGTCACATAATCCTTCATATCATATTGCTTAGAGAATAAAGGCATGAAAAATTCATTATACACAATGGAGTTTGTTAAGCCATAAAGAAAAATGAAATTATGTCATTTGTAGGAAAGTGGCTGGAACTAGAGATGATCGTATTAGGTTGGTCTTGGTTTTGGCTCCTAGATTTTATATAAATGCATAAAATTGTGTGTGCATATATAACATAAAAACAGGGACAAAGGGGACTAATGGGGAGAGTAGAGAAAATGGAGAACTGGGAAGGCTGTGGGGGAGATGCTCAATGTACAATATGTACTTGTATGAAAATTGTCTTGAAAAGAAAGTGCATATCGGTTCAGTACAGATGGATTTTGTTTTAAAGATGGAACATATAGCTCTGCATATTATATATCCCACACTTGCCTTAGACTTGCTATGTAGCCCAGGCTAGCCTCAACTTCCTGTCTGCAATCCCCCTGCCTTAGTCTCCCAAGTGCTGGGATTACATATGCATGCTACCATGCCTCCATTTTTTCCCCGGATATTTTCAGTGCAAGAGTGGTTGCTCTGTGGAGGTGGAACCCGTGGGTTACAAAGGGCTGACTGTATTAACCTCGGAAGGCACTACTCAAGAGAACATCACTGCTGAGAATCAATCCGTCAGTCTATGAATGTTTACAGGTCCCACCAGGAGAGCAGAGACCCTGGCAGGAAGGCAGCCAACCTTTTAGACTTGTCACAGTCCCAGAGGAAAGTGTCCAGAGGAAAGGCAATAATGTGTTTTTGACATGGCTTGCAGGTGGTCAGCGCTGGCCTCAAGAAATGGAAGCTGAAATGGCCCTGCAAAGATGGGAGGAAGGACATTTCGGAGGACAGCAAGGCAATGTGATGGAAGGATGGTGGCCCGAGACTGCAGGAAAAGAGCACAAAGTCAAAGCCAAGAAAAGAAGCAACCTGTCCCTGCTCAGCCACTTGCCAGCTGGAGGAACTTGAGCAGTATCCCTGATCCTTTGTGCCTCAGCATCTGCAAAACAAGGGGGTGACCTAGATCAGCACGGTTCAAACTTGGCTGCTATTGGAATTACCTGGGAAGCCTTCCAAATTCCGATGACTTCATTGGTCTTGGGTACAGCTTTAAACCTGCGGATCATTAATACTCCCTAGGTGATTTCTAACGTGTACAGCACAGTGGAAGCCCTGAACTGTATTATCTGTGAAGTTCTGGCCCACTCTAACCGCCTGCTGATAAAGGGCAGAGACCCAGCCTCCCCTTAACCTCGACATCTCTGGCAGGGAGCTGACCTGGCTCTATCCCCTTTCACATCATTTTGTGGCATGGATAGACTGTTTGCTTATGTAACCTCAGGGCTGAAATCCCATCCTGGGCCAGCTGTCTTTTCCCAGCTGGAGGAGGTAATGGGATATTCCCTGCAGGGTTTCCTTCTGTCTCTCAGCCTCCCCGAAGCAAACATACTTTTCCAACCCTTTCAACTATAGCATTAAAAAAGAAAGAAGATGATAGTCACAGACATTTCCTTTATAAACGAAGGCAAATACCAGAATAGCTCTCAGCTTGCTATCCAGGTAAACTCAGGACAAATTTAGAAACCTTGAACTTAGACCATCACAACAAGATGAAGTGAGGATGCGTTGTTTTTTTTTTTTCCTGCCTTCCACTCTTTCATTCCCCGACTTTTCCTAATTCTTTTCCTAATTCCCTAAAATATAATCCGAAAAGACAGGTAGGGTTTGCAAAGGAAAAGGCTCACTAAATGACTTAGCTCTGCTAATGACCAAAGCCACCAACTTCCAGCTCCAGCAGATTAGCCCAGTTAAGTCTTTGGCATTAGGGTCTGGTCTAACACCCAGGCCTGCTGAGATGCCTCAGCCATCCTGCTGGCAAATCCTTTCTAAACTCCCAGTAATAGCAACTTAATCTGTGGAGGAAACAACAGAGGAGAGGCACTAAGTATAGCCTGCGCCTCCCAGCACAGCAGCCTTTAGCACTGAATACGAGCCACAGGGTTATTTTAAATTTTCCACTACTCTTCTTAAGCAAGAAAAAAGAAACACATGAAGTTAATTTGAATTAATACTTTATTTGCAGCATATGGCCATACAATTATCATTTCAACACATAATAGATTAAAAAAAAAAAACTTGACTAACGAGATAGTTAGCAGCCTCTGTTTTTTAGCAAGTCTCCAAAATTCCATGAGTATTTTACAGTGCCTTTCAACTGGAGCTGGATATATTTCATGTGCTCAATAAACCACACAGGCTGATGTTTGAGTGACAGGGTGTCAAGGAATCCTATTCGCTTCTGTAGCTCTGGCATTGGGCTGAAACCAGGGTGCAGGGATGGAGCCCAATAAATATTCCTTCCTTCCTTCCTTCCTTCCTTCCTTCCTTCCTTCCTTCCTTCCTTCCTTCCTCCCTTCCTTTATTTTCTCCCTTTATTTATTCTCTCCCTTTCTTTTTTTCCTGGGACAGTGTCTCATGTAACCCAGGCTAGACTTGAATTAACTATGTAGCCACAGATGACCCTGAAATCCTGATCCTCCTACCATTGCCTCCCAAGTTCTGTGATTGGAGGCTTGAGCTACCACACTTATTTTATGTGGTGCTGATGCTCAAACTCAGGGCTACACGCATGCTAGGCAAGTACTCTACCAACTGAGCTCCATCCCCAGTCCTAGTTAAACAAATATAAAACAGTGGTAGCCTGTCTAGGTAAACAAGTAGGCAAATTTATTCATTTATTAAAGAGGTTGTATGGTGAGCAGTCCATTTAGACAGCTGTGACAAGATACCAGAAACAATGTGGCTTATAAACAACAGAAAGGCACTGCTCAGGGTTCTAGAGGCTTAGAAGTCTAAGATGATGGCAGATTTCTTGTATGGGAAGGTCTTGGGTTGTACCTTGTCATGCATCCACCCAGTGAAGAGCAAGAAAGCTCTCTGGAGTCTCCTTTATAAGGACACTAATCCCATTCACCTTCCCATCCTTATCCCCTCCAAGGGCTCCCTCCTCATTCTACCATTGTGCGAATTAGGACAGAACACATGAACTTGAGGGCAACAAACTTTTAGACTATAACAAAGGCTTTGGGACAAAGCAGACCTGGGTTCAGATTCTGCCTCTTTAACATAAAGTCATGATTTTTAAAAATCAAGCTGTTTACCTCACTGAGCCTTACTTAACTCCACTGTAAAATAGGGAAATTTTCTTAGAGTCCTGATCAGACATTTAAGAAAACTCTAAGAAACTCCAAGAAAACCCAGCACAAAACATGTTTAAAAGAACAGGGAATTCTAAACTGAATTAGACCCCAAATGGCTACACTTAAGTGCCGTGTCAGTATGGCAGACCCTCACAGCAAACACCATACTAAATGTTGGAGAATGTAATTTGGAACTAAATGAAGAAACCTTTGACAGAGCCCTTGTCCTCCTCTCAGTTCTATTGCTATGGTAACAAAGCCCTGACAAAAAGCAGTTTAGGAGAGAAAGGATTTATTTTAGCAAACAACTCCGGGTTTTAGTTGATCTTTGCAGGGAAGTTAAGGCAAGAACTTGAAGCAGCCAGTGACACCGACAGCCAAGATCAGAGAGCATGCATGCACACATTCTTGCTTGTGCCCAGCCACCCCCCGCACTTAAACAGTCCAGGATTGCCTGCCTAGGGAATGGTGCCTCCTATAGTGGACTGGTCTTCCCACAGTCATTTTAAAAAGCATTTATTTCAAATTTATGTATATGAGTGTTTTGCCTGCATGTATGTAAGTACACCACATGCATGCAGTGCTCATGGAGGCCAGAAGACATGTTGGATCCACTGGAACTGGAATTATAGGCAGTTGTTAGCCACCACGTGGGTGCTGGGAATGGAATCTGGACCCTCTGCAAAAGTAGTAAGTGTTCTTCGTTGCTAAGCCGTCTTTCCAGTCCCTATCTCACATCAATTATTGAGTAATGAAGACAGTTTCCCCCAGAGATATCCACAGGCCAACCCGATCTAGACAATCCCACGTTGAAACTCTCTTCTGGGGGCTGGAGAGATGGATCAGTGGTTAAGAGCACAGGCTGCTCTTGAAGAGGACCTAGGTTTGGTTCTCAGCACCCACATGGCAGCTAACAACCATCCTGACTGCAGTTCCAGGGGATCTGATGCCCTTTTCGGACCTCCACGGGCATCATACAACATGGGTATGCTTATGTATATGCAAGCAATACAATCATATACATAAAATAAAAAATCATAATAATATATAAAATAAACTCTCTTTCAAGATGATTGTAGATTGTGGTAAGTTGACAGGTAAAACTAACCATCAAAGCCCTGATCACACACTGCTCGCTGAAGATGTGTGGGCCCTGCCTTTGATAGGTGTACACAGATATGACATGACATGTGGGTCCTGCCTCTGGCATGTATGTGTCCACAGAGCTTTGCATACAGCATGTGTTGAGTTCACTATGAAGCTACGGCATTAGCAAGAGCAGCAATCATGGACCCAATTCTTGTTAAAGTGCAAAAACTTAACCATAATACTTGTTCTAGTTTGTTTCTCCATTGCTGTGACAAAACACTCTGACTACTACCAACTTGGGGAGGAAGAGTTTATTCCATTTACATTTCCTGGGTCATAGTTCATCTCCGAGGGAGCCCAAGGTAAGAACTCAGGGCAGGAACCCAGAGGCAGGAGCTGAAGCATAGGCCATGGAGGAAACACTGCTTACTGGCTTGCTCCCCTGGCCCCTGCTCAGCCTGCTTTCTTCTGCAACACAGGCCCACCTGCCCAGGGGTGGCACCACCCACAATGGCTGGGCCCTCCCACATCACTCAACAATCAAGAAGATGCCTCACAGACAGGGCCACAGGCCAGTCCAATGGAGGAAATTCCCCAATTGAGGCTCCCTCAACCCAGGTGTGTCAAGTTGACACTAAAGCTGTCCAGCACAGTACTGAAATGAACTCAGCTGCTATTTTACTACACACCTCCCTCTAACTTCTCTGGCTTTAATATAGGTATTGCAATTTGGAGCAAGTCGCCACTTCAGTTCCCTGGCTCCAGAATTTAATCTTAACTTTTTGTTTCAGAGGAGTATTCTTTACAGAAGGTGGTGATGCTGTTCTTTGATGGAAAGTCACCACCCCCTCCATTCTCCACTTCATAAAAGTCCCTGGCCATCATTAATCCAGTGCACAGAATCCTGAGAGTCAACCTGCCTGGAATGAAAGTGTGGAAGAACAAAACATCGTGTTCTGTCAGTTGATAGTCCAAGGTCAATGCAGTCTGTGCTCTCAATCCCTGTCTAAATCTAAACTGCAGTGGCATTTTAAAAATATTTATTTATTTTTACATTTTATATGTGTGTGTTGCCTGCATGTAGGCAGGTGCAGCGTTGTCATGAAATGTCCTCGGAGGACAGAAGAGGGTGTTGGATCCCCTGGAACTGGAGTTATGGGTAGTTGTTGGTCACCATGTGGATGCTGGGAACAGAACCTGGGTTCTCTGCAAGAGTAGCCAGTGCCTTAACTGCTGAGCTACCTCTCCAGCCCTGTGTGGTGACATTTTTTACTGAAAAATAAGCCTACAACTCATTTGAAGCCTCAAAAGACCTGAATATTCAAAGCAAATTTGAGAAAGAACAAAGCTGGGGGTAGCGCTCTCCCTGATTTCAAATTATACTACAAGGCCACAGTAATCAAAACAGTTTAGTAGCAGCAGAAAAACAGAAAGAGTGGGACTGAAGGGATAAACCCATGTAACTACAATGCAGCTACAGCTAACTGAGCTGCTTTCTTTCTTTCTTTTTTTTTTGAAACAAGGATTCACTATGAGAGCAGCCACACCTGACTGGTCAGCGCTTCTTTGACAACAGTGCCAAGAACACAAAAGGGAGAAAGAAAGTTTTGTCAACATGTGATGGTGGGAAAACTTAGACACCCACATGCAAAAGAATGAAATGAGTCAGACATGGTGGCACACACCTGCAATCCCAGGGCTTGGGAGCTTGGGAGGATGATCACTTTAAATTCAAGGCTAGCCTGGGCTACAGAATGAGATATGAGAGAGAGAGAGAGAGAGAGAGAGAGAGAGAGAGAGAGATTGAAAGATTAGGTACTTGTCTTATTCCACGTACCAAAATATACTTGAAATGGATTGAAGACTTAAATATGAGATTCAAAGCCTAAAGTTTTGACAAGCAAACAGGGAAAAGCTGCTTCTGACACGTCTTGGCAATGGCTCTTTGGCTCTGTCAGCAAAAGCACAGAAAGAAAGCAAATGAGGCCACATCAAACTAAAAAGCTTCTGCACACAAGCAAAACAACTAAATGAACTGGCAACCTAGGAGGAACAGGGGGAAACATCTATCTGCCAGCCCTTTAGGTAGAGGAGGTTTGCTTGCCCACATACATGAGGAATTTATATGACTCAGTAGGAGAAAAATGCACAACAAATAACCCAATAAAAATGGGTAACAGGGCTGGAGAGATGGCTCAGTGGTTAAGAGCGCTGGCTGCTTTTACAGAGGACCCAGGTTCGATTCCCAGCAGCCACATGGTGACTAACAACCGTCTATAACTCTAGCACCAAGGGCTCCAATGCCCCCTCCTGGCCTCCATAGGCATTGCACAAGGGTCACACCAATAAACAGGTAAGCTTTAAAACACTCACACACAAAATAATTTTTTTCAAATGGGCAAAGCACCATGCATGGTGATGTAGATGTGAGCAGCCCTACAGGAGGCTAAGGCAGGCAGATCATGAGTTCAAGACCAGCTTGTGCTACCTAGAAAGATCTTGTTATAAACCAAAGCTCAAACCAAACTAGAACAAAAAGGAGCAAAAAGGATCAGAATACACACTTTTCCTACAAGATACACAAGTGGGCAATGGGCGTGTGAGAAGATATTGGACATCACTAATTATCAGAGGATTGCAAAATCCACAGGGGGCTATCGCCTCATACCGGTTAAGGTGTCTACTACCAAACAGAGAGCAGATGAGGATGTGGAGAAAAGGGAACCTTTTCTCAGCTCTGCATTACCACTTCCACTGAAAGCCCCACAGATGGATGATGTAGCTCAGGGTGAGCCCCCACAGCGGTGCCCACAGCCACGCCAGCTGCAGTGGCTGCTATCTGGATCATCACATCTGGCTGCCGAAGCGCAGTACAGGTAAACCAACTGTACAGGGTGGGGCTTCTGGTGGCTGATCTGCTGATCTGCTGATACTAGCCTGGGAACAGCTCCCATCTGAGGGATGGGCTGGCGGGAGAAGTGCTATTTTGCTTCCCCATGGCCTCCTAAGTATATGCCTGCTCTGTCTACATCTAGAGATGTGAAACTACCAAAAGCATGAGTTTTTTCCTTTTATTGAGGCTTTGCAAACACCAATCAGGATATGAATTCTAGTACCTAGATTGTAATATGATACCAATCAGGATATGAAGTCTAGTACCTAGATTGTAGTATGATATAATATGTAATAAGCCAGAAAAGACATGGCAGTTCAATGGTGTTGGTGTGCTAAGTGTAGGTCCCCCCAGAGCAGTCAGCGCCGGGGTAGGTAGTTTGAGGGGCTGAAGCCCAGTAGGCACTAGGGAGGGAGTGACAGTCAGGGACAGTGAAGGAGCAGTCTCCCCTCTGCTCCTCTAGGGGCTCTCTGAGGGGTCCACATGGGAGCTCCTCAGAGTCGCTGTGCTGAGAGAAGAACCTGGAGTACAGGCCCTCGGGACCAATAGGCACAGAGTCTTGAAGGCCCCAGCACACAGATAGAATAGACACCTTTTGAACTAGAGAAAAACTCTGTCAGAACTGCAGGAATTGCCGCAGAGTAGGCACTGTCCCTCGCAGCTGTGAAAGAGCCAAAGCAGGCAGAAGAGCAGAGGGGGCCAGAAGGAAGCTGCCCCTGGTAGCTCGGTTATTCCCTCCTCCTCCCCTTCTCCCTCTCCTCCCCACCTCTCCACAGGGAGAGGGTATCGGGTTTATCCTCTTTTGTTATAAGTAATAACAAAGTTGCCCCCTGGCTAATAATATAAGTAGCTCTGGCTGGACTAGTAGTCCTTACATAAGCTGCACTGATCCTGCCTGCAGGAGCCTCTAACGCCCAGCTTCTTCCCACTGTTTTTAAATTAAAAAGCAAAACCCAGTGGGTGTGGTGGTGCACACCTGTAATCCCAGCACTTGGGACGTGGAGGGAGGAAGAACAGGGATTCCCGGACCGCCTAGGCTACCCGTACCAACGAAAAGCAAAACCAACAGAACAAATAAAAGCTCTGTTTTTTCAGACTTCTCTGGAAAGAGAGCTTTGCCTCCAAATTGGTTCACCACCACCTGGTGGCAGCTCCTGGGATTGCAGGCAAAGAGCTTTGGTGAAAAACATCCTGAAGATACATGTTTTAAATCTGATATAAATCCTTGAAGAAACATGCCACTGAAAAGCAAGCTAAAAATAAAAGCTTTGCCATGAGATGATACTTTCTGTAGTTCCAGGATACTTTTCGGTCATTTTATAGACCCAGATTCCTAACTTGTAAAATAATACCACACAAAAAACGTGAAAAAGCAGAAGAAATAATTACAGTACACGTTAAAAAAATCTTTCCTTGGATGGGCACAGTGGCTTACAGGGGTGCTTGCTGCTGAGCCTGATGGCCTGAGTTCGATACCCAAGACCCACACAGTGGAAGGAGAGAGCTGACTGCAGCAGGTTGTCCTCTGAGCTCCACGTGTGCCATGGTTTCACACCTCGTCTCCACATACAATAAATAAACAAGTAATTTTTAAAAATCCTGCCTTGGTAAAGGGTAACTTGATGATGACAGAGAGGGTGCTGAAGTGAAATGAACTCTTCTGTAGATCAAATGGCATCCCAGCACATACAGTAGCAATCTCTGGGAAAACTGAGCCTGGTTCTCTTTTATTACCTGACTTCTAAGAGTCTTCTGAGGTATGGATAGGGAGCATCCAAGGAGGGGCTCAGCTTAGTTTGCAGTTTTCAAAGCTAAATAGCAGCACCAGTAAAGAACTCTGTATCACTGTGTGATGATATATGTATGCTATGTACAATGTCACTGTGATGTGATATGCTATATATGATGTCACTGTGATGTATGTATATTATGTGCAATGTCACTGTGATGTATGTATGCTATGTACAATGTCACTGTGTGATATGTATATTATGTACAATGTCACTGTGTGGTATGTATATGTACAATGTCACTATGTGATATGATGCACTGCTTGAAATATATCTGAAACACATATATTTGCTTTATGTGAAGATACAAGATTCTAAGTATGAGGACTAGAGAGATGACTCAGCAGTTAAGAACACTAGCAGTTCTTGTAGAGACCTGGGTTTGATTCCTACCACTCCTATGGTGTCTAGCAGCTTATCTGAACTCCAGTTCCAGGAGATTCGATGCCCTCTTCTTGCCTCCATGGGCATTACACACACAGGTGCATTTGTATACATGTAGGCAAAACACTCATACACATAAAAGTAAGAAACAAAATGATTCGGAGTACCAAGGCCTTAGATCCTCAGTGGTAGAGTGCTTGCCTAGCACATGCCAAAGCCCTAAATTCTGTCTCCAGCCCTGTCAAGAAGAGGAGGAAGAAAAAGGAGAAGGAGAAACAGCAGTGGCTGGTCTGACAGGCCTGTACCAACAAGCCCAGCTGCCAATCCTTTTTGTTAGTAAAGTAACAGCTTTAAGACAGAGTCTTGTGTAGCCCAGGTTGGCCTTGAACTCATGGTGTAGCTGAGGAAGTACTGCACCTGATTTATACAGTGCTGAAGATTGAACCCAGGGCTTCATGAATGCCAGCAAGCATTTTACCAATTGAGTTACAGTAAAATTACATCTTTCAAACAAAATTTAAACACTGAACACTTAAAAATGAATAAAACGTTAATTTTATATTATGTATATCTTATCACAATAAAAAAATGCAAAAAGGAAGCTTTGTTATGGTAGGAAATACCTATAGGCTTAGCACTTGTGAGGCCCTGCAGGAGGATCAGGAGCTAAAGGCCAGTCTTGGCTGTAGAGTGAGTTTCAGGCCAGCCTGAATCATATGAGACCCTGTCTCCAAAACAACAACAAAAAAGGGGGCTGGTGGGAATGCAAGGACTCTCAGCATTTGGGAGAGAGGCAGGAGGATTGCAAGTCTGAGGCCAATCTGGTTTACACAGCAACACACTGTTAAATTTTTTTTAGAGGAGGTCCATGAGAACAGAAATTTAAAAACATGTACTATGAGGATTAATATTTGATTGTCAACATGACAAGGTCTAGAATCAAAACTTGGGCTTGTGAGGGAGTTTCTAGATTGGTTCATGGAGGTGAGAAGACCCACCCTAACTGTGGGCAGCAGCTTTCCATGACTGAGGTCCTGGACTGAATAGAAAGGAGAAAGGGGATGAACTGAGCACCAGCGTTCATCCTCTGCTTTCTGGATGCAGATGCAGCGTGACCAGCTGCCTCAACCTCCTGCTGCTCAACATGTCCCCCACCCCTTCCTTCCTTAAGCTGCTTTCTTCGGGCATTTTATCACAGCAACAAGAAAAGTCACTAATACATATTACAGAGACATTAGATGGCAGATACTATCAAAATATTTCAAGTTCCGGTCCCTAGACTGACCCTGTAATTACCAAGATCTTCAAGAGTTTCCCTTACTTATCTTGCTTCCGAAAAGGATGTTCTAATGATCTAGTATGCCAAATCGGAGAGATTGCCAAATTACTAGATTTCTGAGCTGAGTGCCTTGTAAACTTGCTGACTGAGTCAACATTTCAACCCATCATACATTGAGACTTCACTTTTCAAATGTCAAAGTTATTAATTA
This sequence comes from Nannospalax galili, assembly GCF_000622305.1. Lineage (NCBI taxonomy): Eukaryota > Metazoa > Chordata > Mammalia > Rodentia > Spalacidae > Nannospalax > Nannospalax galili. The sequence continues at coordinate 9,145,364 of NW_008360326.1, read as the reverse complement.
TTCTATCAATTAATATAAAGAATGACATGAAGGTTGATGTCTGTGTCCGAGAACAGGTCCTCTGCTAGAGCAACCATTCATTTTAGTGTCCAGAAGTCATAGCCAAGAGGGATGGCTTATCTATCACTTCAGCGGGAAAAGGTGAAAACCGAATGTCAAGATGTATCCAGTTTGATCCAGTAGCCCTGCTGTTTGGCAGAATGCATGGATGATGTGCTTAGGGAGGGTCTGGGAGATGCTTTAGAGGGATACAAAGAGAATGACTAGATTTGAATGTGCTGAATGGCTTATACCTACCATCACTAAAATATTTGTACCCATCAAAAAGGAGGAACCAGAGATGAAGACCAAACTGTACTCTGAGTTCTTTCATCTCTGTCATGAAGATGGCCCTTGGATCGTCCGAGTGACAGCTGTTATTATTAACAGCTGTTTAACTAACTTGACACTAGCTCCCAAGCATGTGCACGAGAGGCCCTAAAGTCACTTGGGTCCCACAGAACCTCTCATAGTGGTTCTTTGAGAACTGTGCTCCTCCTTTTGTGTGGCGAGCTGGTGCAATGGCCAGTTGCAAGAAGGGGGTTTAACAGTTGTATTCTCTGCTTTTTTTTCATTGTTGTGACCAAATACCTGACAGAAACAACTTAAAGGAGGAAGGATTTGGGCTCACAGTTTCAGAGAATTCCATCCATGGTCATTTGCCTCTGTGCTTTTAGACCTGTGGTGAGGTAGAACACAGAAGTGGGAGTCTGTGGTGGCAAAGCTTCTTCACAGTGGACAGGAAGCAAAGGAAAAGGGATACAGGAAGAGGCCAGATTGAAACACAGCCTCCAGGGAAACCCTCCCCACCACCCCCTGTCCTTCTTTCTCCAACTAGGTCAAACTTCTTCCCACCACCTCCTAACATTGCTCTCCTATCATGAGTCCATCAAGGGAACAGTCCATTTGCTTCCTCAGAGCCCTCAGGATCTGATGGTCTCTGGAAACACCATCACAGAGTGTCAGGTGTGTGCTTCCCCAGTCCCGTAGGCCTGCCTTAATCCAGTCAAGCTGACACTCAGGGATAACCACAAGGGTCCACCTCTTGAGCCTTCAGACTTGTCCTCAGGACTTGTCCTTTCTTTTCATCATTTTTCTAACCCTTTTAATTTCTGACCAGAAAGATCTGCTGACTTCGCACTTGAATTCTGCTGTTCTCCCTTGTTAGGCAAACAAATAAACTTGTTTTTATTTAGACTGCTCCATGGCAGTCTTTGGTTACCCCTTTCTACCCCATTCTACCCCATAGGACATCTATGGTGAAATTTTTTTTTTAAAAAGTGCAAATTGTTCACAGTCACATAATGAATGGGGAGTGAAAACTGCACATATATTCAGGGGCCATAAACACGAGAAGGAAATTGGGGAGACCCTCGAAGTGAGGGGAGCCCACAGTCTGGAGAGGATGTGTCTTCTACAAGAGAAGCTTGGTCTCTGCTCCAAGGGCTGTGGCACAGTGTGGCTCCAGCTGGCTGTTGAGTTGTCTTCGATTGTTTTAGAGAAGTTCTAAAGTTTGGCTTAAAAGGGCCAAATTAAACCTAGTTACAGGTAGGCAGGCTCCCAGTTTGTTGTGACTTCAAACTGACAACACAGTCTGCAGACTAGTGAGGGAAACTGTTGCGTGCAAGTACCAGAGTGTAAGATAAAGGACTTAATGAAGCTCGGTAACACAAGGCACAGAAACCAGGCATCCAGGTAAGGCCTAACACCTGGCACCTCTTTGGTCTTTTAAACTATGTTTTAATTTATTCAAAAAATTCTTATGCAGGGCTGGAGAGATGGCTCAGTGGTGGTTCCAGGGGATCTGATGCCCTCTTTTGCCCTCTTCGGGCATCACATGACAGGTGTGCACTTACATACATGCAGGTGATACATTCATACACAAAAATAAAAGCAACTTTTTTTGTTGTTGTTGTCTTTTTGAGACAGGGTCTCACTGTAGCCCCAGCTGTCCTGGAACTCACTATGTAGACCAGGCTGGCCTCAAATTCACAGAGATCCACCTGCTTCTGCCTCCGTAGTGCTGGGATTAAAGGCATGTGCCACCATGCCTGACAATAAATAAAATATTTTTAAAATTCATACACGTGCGGGGAGTTGTGGTGCATGCCTTTAATCCCAGCACTTGGGAGGCAGAGGCAGGCGGATCTCTGTGAGTTTGAGGCCAGCCTGGTCTACATAGTGAGTTCCAGGACATCTGGGGCTACGAGGAGACCCTGTCTCAAAAATGACCAAAAAAAAAATTCATACACATATATAATGTGTCTTGATCACATCTTCCCACCCCACTTTAACCATCCCCAGCCCCCTAACACATTTCCCTCCCAAGTCCATGCCTTTTTTAAAAGTTTTCTTAAAATATTTTATTATTTTTGAGACTCATACAATGTATATTGCTCATATTAAAATCCCCATCTCCTTTCAGATTTACCCCCATCTCCCTTCTCTCCCCCAACTCTTCACATCTTCTATTTTTTTAAAGCCT